>NC_042998.1:15805186-15807686 GCF_006345805.1 Octopus sinensis
GCAAAGTCGACTATGGTGGAATTTTGAATTCAGATTGTAAACCGGGGGGAAATGCCATTAAGCATTTCGTCCGACGTTCTAACGATTCTTCCAGCATGCTGTCGAAATATTAACAATATTTATAGTGGGTTTCAAATTTTGTCAGGAAGCGAGAAAGTCCGGGTGCGGTGCTAAAGTCGATTGCGTCGACCAAGTTTTCTACTGGCATTTATTTTACCGACCCCGAAAGGATGAAAAGCAAAGTCAACCGAACCGAAATTTCAAGTCAGAACTTGAAAATGGACGAAATTCTGTTAAGCATTTTGTCCGGCCTGCTAACGATTCTTTTCTACTCTAGGCGCAAGGCACGAATTTTCGAGGAGGAGACCAGTAGATTAGATCGAACCCAGTACGGAACTGGTACTTAATTTATCAATCCGAAAGGATGAAAGGCAAAGTCAATCTCGGCGGAATTTGACCTCAGAACGTAAAAACAGGTGAAATACCTATTTCTTTATTACCCACAAGGGGCTAAACATAGAAGGGACAAACAAGGACAGACATAGATATTAAGTCGATTACATCGACCGCAGTGCGGAACTGGTACTTAATTTATCAACCCCGAATGGATGAAAGGCAACGTCAACCTTGGCGGAATTTGAACACAGAACGTAAAAACAGACGAAATACAGTTAAACATTTCGCCCGACGTGCTAACGTTTCTGCCAGCTAACCGCCCTAATATTGAGTTTAAGTTTCGACGGAAGGCGAACAATTTCGGAGGAGGAGCAAAGTTTATTAGATGAACTGGAACTTATTTTATCGACCCCGAAAGGAAGGATGTCCAAGTCAACCACGTCGTAAAATCAACCACGACGTGAAGGGTGGACGAAATGGCACTAAGTATTTGGCCAGGGGTATAAACGATTCTTCCACCACGGTGACTTAATACTTACAATAACAATAATAACAACAAACCAAAACCTTTGCATTCACATGGTTACACATTCTCATATACAAGTAACATTTGAATCGCCCTCGTATTCTCCCAGATTTTAAAGTCCAAAAAAAAAAACACCAAATAAAGAAAATAGAAATCGGACCCTATTATATGATCATGTATACGACGTGGATACACAATGGATAATCAACGCTGAAAACTCTTTTGAGTAGTTCGGAATTGGGTTAGTTAAAGGACTACCATCGAAACAACATTATCAATACATTTATGCCTTGATTATGATAGCCTGTGTAAGTTCTGATTTGGATTTACCTTTTACCGTTACCGATCGTAAAAAAAAGAGTGTGTAGCCAATAATATAATTGTATTGATTGAGACTGCTTCAAAAGAAATATTGCACATTAGTGAAGTAACTATATTCTTCTAATTAATGATGAAGGTTATTACAAAGAATACAACATTAATCTGTTATACATACTTACACAGATATATACACATATACAACTAGTATATAATAAATATATGTGCATATAATACATATATATGCATATATATATATATATATATATATATATATATATATATATATATATATACATATATATGCATATATATATATATATATATATATATATAATAATATGCATGTATATATATATATATATATATATAATATATACATATATATTTTATATACATACATATATACATACATAACCTCTACATGTGTGTATATATATGTATATATATTATGTATATATATATTAACATATATATATATCTATATCTATCTATCTATATCTATCTATATATATATATATGTTTATATATATATAGATATATATATGTTTATATACATATATATATAAACTGAATGACTCTCCTCAGACACATACACACACGCATATACTTGCGTACACATGGCATATAAACACATTGATATATACATCCAAGCACTTGATGTACATACGTATGCATACATTTATACTTAAACACGTCTGCATGCATGTAAGGCTGTCTTCCATACAAACGTTTCTGATCCACTCTGTCTTGCAGTAGTCCTTCATATACTGTACCCTATACCGTTATTATTCTTATGACCATATCTCTATTGATTTATCAAACCCATAATCAGAAATGTAATGTAGTGCATTCCATGCGCATTCAGACTCAATACATCATGTATTATAAAATATAGTGCCCCACTTTTGTGGCATTATCATATAATTTTAAAGAGTTTTGCCTACTAATTCTTGCAAACTGAACGTTCAGGTATTGGATATTCGCCGTCTAGCATCACACTGGACTTTCTGTTGCAGTTTGTCACACACCACCTCTTCAGTGAATGGATACTTATTCCATTATATGATTCACATAAAATAACATAGGATTGACAATTCTACATGAGTGTAAGTCTGTAGTTTATAAACGCATTCATATGCTCACACACATCCACAGGCAAAGAGGCGTATACGCATATTTCCATGCACAAAAGAACGTGCATTGGCATTCATGAATCTCTGGCCATGTCAATATATATATATATATATATATATATGT
>NC_042998.1:15810186-15887686 GCF_006345805.1 Octopus sinensis
ATATATAAATGCATACACATGCACACCCTTATTTATATGGAGGTGGGGTATGGCTTCACACTTCACACCACGCACATTACATATACAGTCATTTGTGTGTGTTTGAACATATAATACAAAATATGTGTAACTCTCTTTATCTGAACCGCTATCACCGAAATCTTACGTTTATTCATATATAAACGCATTTGTGTATGTAAGATTGTGACGTCCTCCAATCACTATATTGACTTACTTCTGCAGAAACTTTCTATTAATTGCAAGTTTATCTGCATAGAACATTATGTGAACATATCTCCGTTTACCGCCGCCACCAATTCCGCCATTTTCATTTCTTGTATAAACTTCCCTTTCTCTCTATGCTACACTGTCACATATACACACACACACACTCTCACACACATTGATAGCAATGAATACATAAATAATCACGCATACCGTAAATCGTGCAACATTATCGATTAGTAAATATGTGGCTAAGCTGTGGGTGTTTATCTTAATTCAAGATTTAATGCTAACGGGGGTCACCTATTGCTCACCCTTTCTCCAATTTCCATGTTCCTTTCGTTTTGCATTTTCGTCATTCTCTTTCTCCCCCACCGTATATGGGGGAGAACTCTGTCGCTGTTCCATTTTCTCTTTCTCGCTCTCTTTCTTTCGTTCATTCTTTTTCCCTTTCTTTATCGCCTCTTTCTTTCTCTCTATCTCTCTTTCTCTCTCCAACAATCTCACACTCTCCAACACGTACAAGCTCCAAATGCCTTGCTCCCTTGCCCTCTGTATTGTAGTCATCCGCTCTCTTAATGCCAGTTGGTTGGCTGACAGTCTGATGCAGGAAGCGATCGCTGGGAACTGGCTGTAATCCAAAATCCCTTCGGCTGTTGCCAATGGCACAGTGTTTCTGAATAAACATACCGTTCCAATGGCTAATGAAGTATATACTTATGACTACTGCAAAATAATTTTGCAAATATGTACAGCAAACGTACACTGAGACCGTCGGGCAATCAAGGAAACAGCCAAGTCAAATGGGGTTAACTTCTAATTCTTTCACAGCGCTAAGCTTAAGAATAAAACATTGGCTAACAGTTTGACTTACACGTTGGCATAATATGGACCCCGCTGGCATTGAGCTGTTTTCGAACAAATCGAATTCTCCAAATTGTACATATATTCTCCCTATAAACTTATCTATATATTTCTGTTTGCGTGCCCTCTTCATTCTGTCTCGCTTTCATTCTCTCTCTCATACTGTCTCTCAGTTAATTTCTTACAAGTTATTTTTCCATATTTATCAACAAAGTCACACACATTAAGAACATGTTTATACTTTCTCCCTCTCTCTCCTCCTCTCTCTCTCTATATTATATATATGTCTATTATGTATACATTTCTCTTTCCCTATACATACACACACAGACACACATGTATATATGTATATTATATATATATATATATATATTATATCTATATATATATATATATATATATAAATATATATGTGTGTGTATATATATATGTATGTTACTCTCTCTCTCTCTATATATATATATATACATCTATTTGTCTAGTTCGAAACATGCCATTCGATTTGTTTATGAATATATTTGTTTGTTAGTGTGTATGTGCCTGTGTGTGTGCGTGCGGGAATGGCTGTGTATGTTCTAGAGATTGTACGTAAATAAGGTAATAACGTGTGCTTGTACTTATACACACATTTGCACGTGCATGTAAATATAGAGGTGTATATATAGAGAGATAGATAGATATATGTGTGTGCTGTACATATATCTATCTCTCCCTCTCTCTCTCTCTCCCTCTATATTATATAGTATATATATATATATATATATATATATATATATATATATATTATATATATATATATGCATGTATATATCTACATATATATTCACACACATGTATATATATATATATATATATATATATGTATATATAATATATGGTTATAAATATATATATATATATATTTCTACTATATATTATATAGATACAACATATATATATATATATACTATATTATATAGATATTATATATATATATATATATATATATATATATATATATGTATGTATCTATATATAATAATAGTAGAAATATATATATATATATTTATATACATATTATATATATATTTATATACATATATATATATATATATGTAGTTACGCCGCACGCGCGGCCACCCGAAACCACCTGCAATACAACAGTTTATGTCTGACGGCTCAGAAGACTGCGTAGGCTGAGCTCGGCGTACCAACTTCCTTAGAGCGGAAGAAGCCTCTTTTCAACGAAGTTAGAAAGTTTGCAAACAGCACACAAATCCGTTGAGTCTAACCAAAATGCAAGAATTTTCACTAAGAGGCCAATAACATTTATGGAATAGATAAACAGTTCTTTAGAGAGAGTTTAGTGAGTTCTTTCTTGTACCTCTGAAATCTGCAGACTTCTTTTCCTGAGTTCTTTTCTTCACCCCAATGTTTTGTTTTCTATCTTCTTTTTGTATCTCATTTTTTTTCGACTGATACTTCCGAATCTACGGTCCTCTTCTGCTTCTTTACGTTGCCAAGTTCACACTCTTTTTGCAGTCAGTTCAAAACCGTTCACTCTTCGCGCTCACTGCCGAAACCAACTTCATACTCTACACCACATACTGTGTCAACTGTTCCAGGCAACTGTATATTACCAGGCAACATCACTCACATCGACTGCTTCATATGTACCGCTTGGCACCAACTACTACATCAAACCGTTCAAATCGGTCTCTCAAATCGGTCTCTCTCACACATGAACGTCGCACATGGATTTCCAGTCCGAATTTTGAACCACCTGTTCAAATTGGCTTCCAGCGCAAAATTTATTTTTTAATTAACCACTAGGGTCAAAACACTGATGGGACAGCACAAGGACATACAAAACGAAGAAGAGGGGAAAAGAATAAAATCGAATTAATAATGAAAATAAGAATATATGAAAAGATGGAATGACGAACGATCGAGATCCACTCCCGAGCTGTCACATTGAACCATTAATTACTCACAATGTTCCAATGTCAAGCACTTTTCAAAAATCAATGAAACCACGTACTCCAAGATGTCGTTGTACTCCACTTCAAGAGGCAATGCATCTATGCACAACTCTCTGTATAGATCGGTAATGTCCGGCCCGAATTTTTGTTTTAGTCTTTTGAAATCCCTTTCGTCCACCAGCACACACTTCACATAGGCAGTAGAGTCTTCTAAATTTACCTTTATGGTAGACTTTAATCTTTAAATTTCTCTAACCAGTTTGCTGTTTCTTTAATCGCATGACAAATTTAATCTCTTTTTCCCTAGGTTTTGCGTGTATTTCTGTGGAAACCATTTTAGTATTAGTGGCGGATGGGGCTGGAAGGGGATTGGCATCTGATTTGGGAGGACTGGCTAAAGCGGGGATTGGAGGTACTGGAGCGGGGGTAGGGTGAGAACTGGAGTCTTTGGGTAATGAGCTCTTCCTCTTTCTTCTTCTTTTACCTTCTGTCACCGTCGACCAATCCTTGTTTTCTTTCTCTTGTTTCTCTATCTTTTATGTTCCTTCAGTCAGTGGAGGTGCTTTTACTTTTTCGCCGGGGCCAACTAGTGGTGTTAATACTGGTAATGGAGAACAGTCTGCTGTAATCTGAACTTTCTTACCTCACGTGAAACATTGCGGTCTCCTACCCACTACTTACACTCTCAATTGTCTGTCTTGGCCTATCCAAATGTTGTAAACTATGTTCTCTAGCACTTCTGGGGGAGGCTTGGATAATCATTTCAATCCTTTGTTCTTGCCAGTTGCGTTGAGAGACTTTGATAATTCGAAGGACGGAGAATTTATCCTTTTCTCCATTATAATAACTGCTACAATCCAGCCAACCTCCACGTCCAGCTGTATCTCCTTCACTCTTACCCTGGAAGCTCGTCTCCCAGGGTAAGTTGTGAGGAGCGCCACCTCTGCCGTATTTATGGAGACCATACAATAATACTTGACTCTTTCTTCTGTTTCGAACCGCACCTCCACTGTGGCGAACTTGCTTTCTCTCGTAACGTATGTTATGTCTTTCCAAATGTATTTCAGACATGTTTATATTTCTTTCTTTCATACAATCTCTATCCTATTCTTTTTCCAAACACAAAGGTTTATACAATAATACTTGGCTCTTTCTTCTGTTTCGAACCGCACCTCCACTGTGGCGAACTTGCTTTCTCTCGTAACGTATGTAATGTTTTCCAAATGTATTTCAGACATGTTTATATTTCTTTCTTTGATACAATCTCTATCCTTTCTTTTTCCAAATACAAAGGTTTTGAACACAATTATTTCTTTTTCCACTCAATGGCTTACTTCCTTTGGCGGGCTCACCAGATTTCGTGCGCTTCTCTTTTTATTAAGTCTTTAAATTTCTCGAACTCTTCCTTACTTACTTTACCTCCTCTCACGAATTACCAGTCACTGCTGCAAAGCTCTTTTCTCCCTTCACCTTGTCCATGCTATCAAAGCATCCAAACAATTCCTCCTGAGAGGACTCTAAGTCGGAATGCATCTACATAAAAACACAACGCTCTTCCCATTAAACCAGTGGAAAAATAAAGGTACCAATAACAGCATTTTTCAACATGATTTTCAAAAATAACACTAACTGTTGGGGAAAAAACTTCTACGTTATGGGACTAGCACGAACTCACTCGCCACGCGGGCAAATAGTCTTCATAGTACAGGTTTAGCACTGGGGTCGATGTAATCGGCTTAATCCGTTTGTCTGTCCTTGTTTGTCCCCTCTTTGTTTAGCACCTTGTGGGTTGTAAAGAAATATATACTGTACCGTAAAAGTGCGCCAAAATCATAACACCTACGCTTTAAACAGTCACATGACCACAAAGGAATTAGCTTGTCTTCGCTAACAAAACCTGTGAGCGGTATTCGTACGAGCGGGAAGTTATCTGAATATAATTTTTTTTCGTTCGTAACGATATATGTATATATATTAGAAGAAATAAGGTACTCAGTAATCTGGATGGTTTTATATTTACATATTTTTTATTAATATGTCAGATGTTTTTATAAATCATATATTAACGCTTGCATCTACTCTTGTAGAATCTCCAAAATCTGAAGAACCTACTGAAGTAGATGCAAGCGTTAATATATAATATACAAAAACATGTGACATATTAAGAAAAATCTGTAAATATAAAACCGTCCAGATTTCTGAGTACCTTAATTCTTCTAATATATAATACCTGTACATCACCTCCAAACTTTCTAATATATGTGTGTATGTGTGGGCGTGTGTGTATGTATGTATGTATGTATGTATGTATGTATGTATGTATGTATGTATGTATGTATGTATGTATGTATTTATGCATGCATGTATGTATGTATATATGTATGTATGTATGTAGGTTGGTAGGTATGTAGGTAGGTAGGTAGGTAGGTAAGTAGGTAGGTAGGCGTGAATGTGCAGGCTGAATGGCTCAGCGGATTGTATGCTTCAATGAGTTCGTCTCCGCATATCGAGGCTATCAGTCATGTTTACAGTAAAACATGTAGCTCTGATTTGTTATCAAATTTGTCCAAGCTGAAAATTTAAAAAGAAATTAATAAGAAAGCCACTTCTTACTGATCACAGCAGGTCTAGAATGTCTTTCTATTCAGACAGGTGTAATACGGCGTGTTTATATAGCCTGGGCAGTCAATACTAGTATTTTCCCTGAATTTTTGTAAAATGTCTTAGCACTATTTACAGACGCGCTTAGTACATGATACATACACATACTCAGTTGTGAGCACACATTTGTGTATCTATCTATATCTTTATACATCCACGCACTAAGATATAAAAATACATATTCAAAGCTAACTAGTATCTGAAAGTATTTCGGCCCCCACGAAAAACCGCCACCAGCGCAGGGATACTAATGTTATAGTAGGTTTTGATCATTGTTTAACCTAAGTGTGTTACACGCGTCCATCTACTTTGATCAGTAATAATATTATGATAGCTAGGAAAGGTAAAAACATAGTTATTCGGAACAAACAAAATGGTATTACAATGATTGGAAGGATTAAGGAGAATAGTAATAATATTATTGTTAACTAATAGTGTTAAGATTCAACAACGTAATACTATTAGACACTGCAACACAAATACTGATCATGGTTTAAAATTATATATTGTCTTCGTCTGATAACGTAGATAATGTTAAAAAGAACTCTCGCCGTGAATAGGAACATAATCTCTACCGTAAATCACAAAATGCGTCCACACAATACGTATAAACGAAATAAAGATTATTATGAATTGACAAATGTATGTTACTACTACTACTACTACTACAACTAATACTACTACTACTACTACTACTACTACTACTACTGCTGCTGCTGCTGCGCTACTACTACTACTACTACTACTACCACCACCACCACCACCACCATGACTACTGCTACTCAATGGCCATCCCTAAACACACACACACAATCACACACACACACACACACACACACACACACACACACACACACATATATATATATGTATATATGTCTATAATTAATTATCCTTTGATATTCTTTTACATTATTTGTTTAATTTTTGATGCTATTTCATTTTTACTTTAATATATATACCGAAATAATTTTTTTTACTCCCAAACGCGTGATAATACTAATAAAATAGCGTCAACAGTATAGATTATCCATGCATTGTAGAAAAATACGTTACCGGCCAATCTTTCAATATATATATTATATATACTTAACATGAATTCAACACATTAGAAAGAACAGCTAGGTTCTGTAAACCACAAAAATAACGGATAAAATTGTTTAACCCTAGGTTGGATCTTGTTGAAGAAGATCAGACCTTGTGAGTTCCCCCTGACTCGCTAAAAGAAGATCAGAAACCAATTGGTCCAGGGTACTAGATGGTAAATGTTTTTCATTTCCAAATTTATTCCTGTCGTATTTTATCCGTTATTTTTGTGGTTTACAGAACCTAGCTGTTCTTTTTAATGTGTTGAATTCCCGTTAAGTGAATTCCTAATGTGTATAAATATGCACTATTTCGTATGACTAATATATAGTCTTCTTGACTAATTTTTTTTTGTACGGTAGACCACTGGAAATGTAAATTTTGATTGAATATTTTAATTTTAATTACACTCCATTTCCCTTCGATATGATTAATATATATTATATATATATATATATATATATATGTATATATATATATATATATATACATATATATATATATATATAATTCTCTCTTTATCTTTTCTTGCTATTTTGGCTTCAATTGAGGGTGGTGAATCCTTAATTTCAGACTAGCTTCACCTTAATTGATATAAGGGTTTTTCGTTTGTGTTGAAAATTTCTCCTATAAAAATAGGTCCACAATATATTGTTACTTAGATGTATAAATTTAAGAACCAGCAACGAAATATGGTTATTTCCAGTTTCTGTTTTCTATATAGTATACACACACACACACACACACACATACACACACACACACACACACACACACATATATATATATATATATATTATATATATACACATATATATATATATACAACACATATATATATATACCCACACATATATATATAGACCACACATATATTATATATGTATACATATATGTATGTATATATATATATATATTATATATATATGTGTGTGTGTATGTGTGTGTGTGTGTGTGTATATATACATATGTAGCATGTATGTATATATGTATTAATAGATTCCTGTTGTAATTATGATGTTCAGATTATTTGACGAGCCGACTTACCTTATTTGCATGAATTGTAAGTACACAATTTTATACTGTAATGTTGAGCAAACATATTAATGCAAATACGAATGCATAACTTCTTGGACATTGAATTGAATATTATATAGAGAAGTTCAGAAACTGCATTAATGCAATGGAATTCACGTGCATTGATAAGTCTATAGTCACATCTCCTATCTTACTCTATGTATCTGTAAATTTATGCATATATGCGATTGTGTGTGTGTGTGTGGCTAAGTATATATATATATATATATGTGTAGTATATATGTACATGTTGTTTCTGCCTTCTCGAACCATGCCTGGCTCATAAGGGCCGGTCTCCCGATTGCATTGGCCTATAGGTTCCCAACCTGGATAGGACGCCTGTCCGTCGCAATTAAGCTGCTTGATGCAGGAGGAAAGAAGAGAGAGAGAGAGAGAGAGAGTGGGGCGAATAGCTATGTAATATTTACATACATGCATACATATATTTATATAGATAATGTATATATATATATATATATATATATATATATATATAATATATTTATATATTATATATGTATATATATATATATATATATATATATATATATATTATATGTACATTAAATATAATACATACACACACACACACACATATATATATATATATATATATATATATATATATATATATATATATATATATACGTAATACATACATATATATATATATATATATATATATATATATATTATATATATATATATATATATATTATATATATATATATATATATATATAATATATATACATACATGCATACAGACATGTACATACAAACATATATGTAAGTCTCGATCTTTTATACTATTCAGTCTAGAGATGGCTGTGGATTGTTTTCGACAATATATGACATCTGTCAACGTGATACACTCATATAGATTTCTAATTTGCTCGCAAGATGAGGAAATGTTTGTCAAGGAGACAACAGATTACATCTATTCAATTACATGTCTGATATATTATCTTATCGTCGCAATGATAAATTGCACACTCCCCTTCGAAGCGTTCTGAGTGCCCAAAGTCTGAAAATGCAGAGCAATATGAGTTTACATATTTAAACTCATGAGCTGCAGAGTAGAGAATATATTGGATAGATATCTCAGTCGATTTTTGTACTCGTCTCCTTTATTTCACCGACCAGGAATAGCAGAAACTGAAGGTAACCTAGGTTACATTTGGTGTCAGGAAGTGATGGCCCTATGTCAATTTTCTCTGACGTTCTGACGATTAAGATATATGAAAGAATTGAAAATGTCTTTATTTGCAATGACGCATATTGTGATTTTTAAAGGAACACTGTCATTTCTATCGGTTGTGGAATAATGTTTTCGTGTGTATCACTCGGTGCAAGTAATTTGGTTATTTGACCTACCATATAATCCGTTTATAATGCAGTTTGATGAAAGAAAATACCGCTAAAAATGTGAAATCTACTGATCATGTACTTGCAAAACGCAATATTTTATATTTTATATAACTACAATTATTCATATAAACAAACTGACATAAACAGAGGCACAACGATAAATTGTTGCATAGAGAAAGTGATAGATAGTGAGAAAAGTAAAAGTTATGAAAAATGAATGAAAAATGAGAGTAGAACAAGCCAAAAAGGGAGAGTGAGAGAGAAGCAGCGACGGAAATTGAATTATGCATACAGTTAAATTGGCAAGTTTTCATTATGTACCAAAATATGTGTAAATATAAAGAAGATTGATGACTATAATAAGCATTCTTATACATATATGCATGCTCATCTAATACGCATCCATGATTTCCACTTTGTATATATATATATATATATATATTATTTATACACGCACGCACATACATACATACTTACACACACATATATATATATATATATATATGCATATATGCGCGCGAACACACACATAAAGACACGTACACAGGCACACACACACACATGTGCATAAATAAAAGTGTGAGAGAGTTAAATAGATAGCTAATTAACTATTGGAATACATTCGTAATGGAAGACAAAAATCCATTGAGATTTTTATTTACTTTTTCTTTTCTGTTTCTAACATACTGGGTATTTTCTAAGAAGCAAAGATAATTCCATTCTTATTCTGTGAATCTAGTCTGGTGCTTTGTATTCGCAGTACCAGTATTTTATTTAGATAACTGTTAATATTACATTCTTCGTGCGTTAATTCGTTGTGTTGCGAGAGGAAATTGTATGACGTTCATTTTAAAATAACTACATTTAAGGAATAACGATTTGCTTACTTTGTTTAATTATACAAATGTGTTGTTTTCAGTGATAAGTTTTGGTAATTCTCTAAACTATCATCATTAAGTTATAGAAATATTGCAAACTTTCTCTAAACGATACACGTTTTATATCCGCAGATACGCCCATACAAAAGATGGAATTGGGCAAAATACTGAAGAAAAATGTTATATAAACAATCTAATACAATATATAATTAGGCGCTTTCCGCAGACTGTGTATTTGACATGATACACATACACACACAAGCACACACACATACACAGAAACACACGACCACACACACACACGCGCGCATGCACGGAAACACACGAGCACACACACATACACGGAAACACACGAGCACACACACGCACACACATACACACACATACACGGAAACACACGAGCACACACATACACGGAAACACACGAGCACATACACGCACACACACACACATACACGGAAACACATGAGCACACTCACGCACACACATACACACACATACACTGAAACACACACATACACGGAAACACACGACCACATACATACACACACGCGCATGCACGGAAACACACAAGCACACACACGCACACACACACTCATACACGGAAACACACGAACACACACACGCGCACACACATGCATACACGGAAACACACAAGCACACACACACACACATACACGGAAACACACGAGCACACACACGCGCGCACACACACACGGAAACACACGAACACAGACACGCACACACACACACATACACGGAAACACACGAGCACACACACACGCACACACACACATGCACAGAAACACGCGCACACACATACACACATGTGCATGCACCCACATATTCATACAAGCACACATGTATGACTCAGACGCACACAGTCGAGTACACACAAACACACGCAAATATGCACAATCATACATACATGGATCAGGCAAACACACACACACACACTCGCATACAAGCACACTCATTCACATCATATGATTTCCCCGCCAACTCAGTCAAATGATTTAATCTTTACTTTAATTGATTCTTGGGCTACGCATCAACCGCCAGAACAACGCACAGCAAAAAAAGAAACCACGTTGCGTAAATTTATACGATTATTATACAAACTCAGTATAATGTATTTATTCATTTACATGGTCTTGGTAGTTTACAATACACAGACACACAGACACACACACATATATATATATACATACATCAGGCGTGTCCTTGTGGTTCGAGGATTGCTTCTCAAACGCATGGAACCAGTGGCACCTTACGCGAGTATTTTCTACTATAGCTTCGAGTCGACCAAGTCCTTGTGAGTGGATCTGGTAGATATATATATATATATATGTAATAAGCAGAAAATGATCAGTAAAGAAATTGACTACCTTCCGTAATTATATTTTAATACAAAATTTTAACATTGCTTACAGCCGTTTCTTCAACGAATGTCAGACGGTGCCGACTGACGTTGGTAGCAGAAACGGCTGCAATACAAAAAAAGGTTTTGTAATTAAAAAATAAAAAAGGAACGATATTAATCGACGGTAGTCAATTTGTTTCAAGATGGAATGTTTTCTCCATTTTCTGCTTATTTGAAATTTGATTCCTGATAAACTCTTGTTTATTCTGTATCCTAAGACCAGATAATGCTTATATATCCATGCCCAGGATTAACATAGGTAATTTATTCTAATAGTAAAAACGGATATTCTTAATCCCTTAGACAGTTGCTCCAACCGCTAACTCTACTTACCTTTACACACACTCACACACACGCACACACACATATATATACATATATACATACATACATAAAATGTGTATATATATATATATATATATATCACATATATATACATATATATACATATATATAGATGTATATATATATATACACCACACACACATATATATATGTATATGTGTATGTGTGTCTGCCATTTGCCCCGCCACCATTGCTTGATAACCGATATTAGGTGTGTTTATGTTCCGTAACTAGCGGTGGCAAAATGGACCCATAGAATAAGAGCAAATGCTGGTGTGGATTTCTTCGACTAGATCCCTTTAAGGTGATGTGGCAGCATGCCTGCAGTGAAATGACTGAAACGCTTAAAACTAAACGAGTATATATATTATATATATATATTATATATATATATTATATATATATATAATAAAATTATATATATATATATACACATATATATCACACCAGTATGCCCTATCAGTGTAATACATGAGAGCATAGAAGTGTGTGGTCTGTTTGTATGTGTGTGAGTGCACAGTGGTTTGTGTATATTAACTATCAGCAATAACAGAACATATACAACATACAACACTACACAAACATGCCAACGATCAATGCACCCACACACACATGTGTACAGACATACGCATAATATTATATATATATATACATTATATACATACATATGTATATATCCACATATACACGCACACATACACATACATATATCATACATATATCAATACATGCAAGCACATATTTTTCTAAATGTAAGCACGCACACACATACACACAGGAAACGGATTTATCTGCCGTCTTTTATTATACTGCTGATTATGTTAATTATTTAGAACCAAATTCTTAATATATCGATGCTACACATGCTTATAGGAAAATAGTTACTTTCAAATATATGCATTTTCATATGCATATCTGCATTCACTACAATCTCTTAATGTGGTTGGTGCATATATTCCTACGCGATTTACGTTGTGTTTATAGACATAGTGTATATATGTATGTGTGTGTGTGCATGTGTAAGTGTTCATATTCAGTTATTTCTCTATATGTTATCTATGCAAATATAATACTATATATATCTAATATATATATATATATATATATATATATATCTACATAAAAATATATGTGTATAATATATATATATATATATAATATATATATATATATACATATATATACATGCATATATATATATATATTATATATATATACACACACACACATATATATATGTATATGTGTATGTGTGTCTGCATTTGCCCCGCCACCATTGCTTGATAACCGATATTAGTGTGTTTATGTTCCGTAACTTAGCGGTTGGCAAATTGGACCCATAGAATAAGAGCAAATGCTGGTGTGGATTTCTTCGACTAGATCCCTTTAAGGTGATGTGGCAGCATGCCTGCAGTGAAATGACTGAAACGCTTAAAACTAAACGAGTATATATATATATAGATATATATATATATATATATATATATATATAATATATATATATATATATACACATATATATCACACCAGTATGCCCTATCAGTGTAATACATGAGAGCATAGAAGTGTGTGCGTCTGTGTATGTGTGTGAGTGCACAGTGGTTTGTGTATATTAACTATCAGCAATAACAGAACATATACAACATACAACACTACACAAACATGCCAATCGATCAATGCACCCACACACACATGTGTACAGACATACGCATATATATTATATATATATATACATTATATACATACATATGTATATATCCACATATACACGCACACATACACATACATATATCATACATATATCAATACATGCAAGCACATATTTTTCTAAATGTAAGCACGCACACACATACACACAGAAACGGATTTATCTGCCGTCTTTTATTATACTGCTGATTATGTTAATTATATTAGAACCAAATTCTTAATATATCGATGCTACACATGCTTATAGGAAAATAGTTACTTTCAAATATATGCATTTTCATATGCATATCTGCATTCACTTACAATCTCTTAATGTTTGGTGCATATATTCCTACGCGTATTTACGTTGTGTTTATAGACATAGTGTATATATGTATGTGTGTGTGTGCATGTGTAAGTGTTCATATTCAGTATTTCTCTATATGTTATCTATGCAAATATAATATATAATATATATATACATATATATAATAATATATATATATATATATAATATATATATGATATATTATATATATATATATATATATATATATATATATATATATACATAATATACATGCATATATATATATATATTATATATATATACACACACACACAATATAGTATGTATATATATATATATAACTAAACATAAACTTGCCTGTGTGCGCGCCAACGCATACACACGCGTATCCGGTGACAGATAAAGATAGAGTTATTGATACCTATGTAGTTACATCGATATATAGACAGTTAAACATCAATATATATATATATATATATATATATTATATATATATATACAGCGATATGTAGGTAAATATATAGTGATATACATAACTTGACAGATATACAGGCAGCTAATAACATAAATATACACATTGATATGGAGATATATGCTGACATCGAAAGAGAGATAGATAAAGATAGAGAAATTTATAGGTAGATAAAATAATAGATTGGTAGAAAAATACACAGATAAATAGATAGAAAGATTGATACATAGATAGATAGATAGATTGAAAGAAATATATTCGCATATTATCGATAAAAGAATTTAGTTATGATATTCATAGTTATATATATTTCCATATTCAAAACCAACTCATATGAATTTCCATAGCACACTATTCACACATTCTGATGAAGAGTAATTTGATGTATATATAATGAACGAAATTCCTACACACATTCATACATACATACATGCATACATACGTACGTACCGAAACATACACTTGTTGACATACATAACTTCATACTCACTCGCAAGCTTGCGCACACATACCTTACACACATGCATACAGAAAAAGATATCCATATGTAAAATGCATCGAGAAATACAGACACATAAAGTACACATGTTATACATATATTTATATGATAGATACATATGTTTTCTCTCTGTGTGTGCACGCGCTCATATAGACATGCAAACGTACATGTATATATATATATATATATACATATATGTGTGTGTGCATGCATATGTGTACATAGTTATATATACATGAATATATGTATATATTAAATTTATGTATATATGGATGTGTGTGTATGTATAAATTGATAAGTAGATAGGTAAATGTATATATATATATATAATTACATAGACATACAGACACATATTTAAAGAGAAAAAGTGAAAAATATATAAACAGAGAGAGAGAGAGAGAGAGAGAGAGAGAGTGAAAAGTAAGTTAGTGTGAGTGATTGAGAGAGAGTGATTAGGATGGAGAATGACATGAAATTAATATTCAAAAAGATAGTAACAAAATCAGGACAAAAAAAAATACTGACAGAGATGCATAGATGTCTTTCATAAAGAGACAGCAAGACAGACAGAAATAGATTGGCGATTAATTCCTGAACACACAAGCGTATGCAATTATGAAGTCTCCGACTATCTCATCAGACCTGAAACGATCCATTATTTGTCCGTCTCCGAAAGTTTGCTCTTTAATAAACCACTCCTAGTAACTTCAAAGCCGATACTGAGACAGTACACAACAACTTTATCAGCTATTTAATGCTCATATTAAAAGCAGGACTTATTATCTTTCATCATTTAATTTTCTTTCAAACTTCTTCGGACACATTTCTAATATAATTTGCAATTTCAATCGCGTCTTCTTGTTTGACGTATGTCAGGGGAATGTTTACGCTAAATCTCCATTGACCTAAACTCGATATTTCATAAATGTATTTTTGTTTCTGCTAGCTGGCGATTTCAGATTGTCTTCTTGAAGTAAAGTACGACACACCTCTCCTCCTTCTGTCATAATAACCAATAAGCAATGAATTTCGCTGACTTACATTCAACCTAGACTCACATACACACACACACACACACCACACACACAACACACACACACACACACACAGAGTTTGATAAAGAAAGAAAGAAAGAAAAGGAAACTAACAGAGAGATGTGAGGCAGAGAAAGAGAGCCATTGTGCATAATGTAGAATATAAAATATTTATTTTTGGAAATGGAACAAATTATAAAAAAAAAATACCTGACTTTTCCATGGTCGGTGAAATCCATCACCGTGCATTAATCCGTGCTGAGTTTATAGTGAAATGTATGAGAGTTAGAGTGGCTTTATACTGTCAACTTAATGTGACAGTCCGCTGTTTAGCCCTAGGAAGCATCGACAGGAAGCGTTCGATGCTTCCTAGGGCTAAACAGCGGTGGTGTAATTTTCATACGGGACTGTCACGTTAAGTTGACAGTATACAACCACTCTCTCGCTCCACCACCGCTCATGTCTCTTTGAGACATTGAGAAATTTTATATTTCTGTATGAGAGTTGTTATCTTGTATCTCAAATCAGCAAAAATCAGTAGTGAAAATGTGATCAGTGTGTATTTATAAACACTCAAGATTCCTTGGTTTGCCAGTAGATAGCATGGAAACATTGGCATCGTAACTACGAACAATAATTAGCTTTCGAGGAAAAGCCTTTTTCTGTGAGTTTCGTAAGCGCTCCGTGTACTCTGAGGTTAACTCCACTAGCCTTCTGCTGAAAAGCTTGCCAATGTGTGACAAACGGAAACGCATCTACCAACAAGAAATTTCTTAAGACCTAATATTGGGAACGAAAGTCTGAACATGTTGCTTCGTCTGATTTCCACGGCTAAGGCACGATATCGGTTATAAGATTTGAATTTTAAATGGAGAATATTAAAGTGAATGCGGCTTTAGACTAACATCGTTGAAACAGCAGATACCAGCGAATTAGAACAAGTAAAAACACAGATATATAGATACAGGAATAGAGCGAAGCAAGGAAACAGAATGGAAGTATCTATAGTTTCTCGAACTGTAAACGATTTCATTTTTATCAGATTTGATGAGGTTCTGAAGATCAGTCTATACGGGGCCAACATAGATAAGGAAAAGCAAGCCATTGCTGAACTCACCTAAGCTTTGTAAAATGTTAGGAGTTTAATACCGTTCAACTGAATTTTGTAGAGGTGGGGAGTTAGTTGATTACATCAACCACGAAAGGATGGTAAGTCGACCATGGCAGATTTTGAAGTCAGAACTTGAAGACTGACGAAGTAATGCTAAGTATTTTGTTCCGCGTGCTATTAATTCCAACACCTCGCCGTCAAGAGTTTGCTTTTAATAACATATGTATTTGGTGGTTGATCTGAAAGTCGGATAGCGATCGACATGGTAAGGGAATGTTTAGTATAATAACGCATAAAGGAAAAGGCCATATTAGGTTCATGAATTAAATTTTCATCTAGATTTATCCCACGCAGCCGTAAACGCGACAATGATATATATATATTTATAATTTTCTTGTTTCCCTTGGAAGCTTTTGGTTTTTCTTAAATTGTAGCAAAGACTAGAGATTTCTAATTTGGCATGATTATTTATGATGGAAGAAATTAATTGTTTTTGCAAAATATATTTTGATAAAACGTTTAGTGATCACCTTGTTCCATGTAAGACAGTAATCATTTCTGGAATCTTTACTTACTAATCGCGACTACGTTCATTATCTTCAGTAATGAGTGGCTTGACATGATCAGACTGTCTTTTCCAAATGTCTTATTTTGTCTCAGTCACAGAACATAGGCAGTAATTCTTGGATATGATGTTACATTTATCAATTGCATTAATTTACAACTAAGAAAAATAAAAAGAATAGAAAAAGCCAAACAGCTTTTAATTGCACAACTAATCAAACCATCCTAAATTATGAAAACAATTTAAAATAATTTAGAAATACAGCTTTGAGCTTATATGGTATTTATGTTAAATATTTCATCTGTGTGAGTGTGTCCGTGCGTGTGTGCGTGTATGCGTTAATTATGTATGTTTAAACTTTATTAAAATATTCTCCGGTTGATTGTTAGAGGTAAGTAGTATTCTATAAGTTAAAAGAGTTGAATGAATACACAATAAGTAATTAGTGTTGATACAGTATGGGTGTGTTTTTGTTTGTTTGTGTATGTGTGTTGTGTGTGTGTAAAATTAAAACAATTATTACACGTAGCGGTAGTGTGGACATAGTTGTCAAAAGATATAAATTTAGTTAGCATGTGGAGAGTTGCTATAGACGAGGAGAAAACAATCTGATTGTCACTTCTGTGTACAAGAAGAAACACGAAGATAGATATTTACTTTTATGTATTTCACGACTAAGAGAAATGGAGAAGTTATTTATATTGTCTGGAATTTGAATAACTATAGGCTTCAGTAAAAACTGCATAAATGTCAAAATTATACTGGACTTTTGTTTATTAAGATGATGTAAGTGTATGTATGTTCTAGATATACATACATATATACATACATACATGCACACATATATATGCATGTATATCTGTATGTAATGTAATATAAAATATGATATAATATTACTTGTGTGCGCGCACACACACACTCGCACACACACACACTCGCGCACACACACACATATATATATATGTATATATGCATTTATACATATATATATACATATAGATATGTATATATATATATAATGTAATATATATACTGATATTACATACATACTTACATACATATATACATACATACATACATACATATATACATACACACATATATATAATTATATATATATATATAATATAATATATATATATATACATATATTCTTTTATTCTTTACGTTTTTCATTCATTTGACTGTGTGGCCATGCTGGAGCACCGACTTTTAGGACTTATTTTTTGAAAGCCTAGTACTTAATTTATCGGTCTGTTTTGCCTAAATGCTATGTTACGGAAACTTAAACATACCAACATCGGTGTCAAGCGATGGCGAGGTGCAGGGGAAAAGCAAACAAACAAATACACACTCACACATGCACACACACGCGCGCACACACACACATATATACACACATACACACATATGTAATTTTATATATACGATGTGCTTCTATCAATTTCCGTCTCGCAAATCCACTTACAAGACTTTGGTCGGCCCGAGGTTATAGTACAAGACATAGGCTCTTGGAGTGAACTCGGAACCATGTGGTTGGGAATCCATCATCTTACCACATAACTACTCTTTCGTCTACGTAGCCATATTTTAAATGATCAATGCGGGAGACAGTGAGACCTGGAAGCTTTATTTCGAACGAAAATCAGTTCGGCTTACTTCTGCATAAGTACCCAATGAAATGAAATGTACCCCATATTGTAGAAGAGACCTCTTCAGGCTGTATAAAGCGGTTCAATGTTATAAGATATACATTTTGCTTAAATGTGTGACATGAAGTTCTTGGTTCAATATACGTGCTAGTAGTTCACCAATGTAATAATGGAGCAGGTTCCGTTGTATATATTTAGGGAGTGGTTGTTCAAGAATGCGAAAAATAAATGTAAAGAATAGATGGGATATTTAGAATGGTGTTAAATGGAAGGGTCCAAGGTTGTGCAGGACTCTGTCATGCGTGTCATGCGTGGCAATGTGGTCGAAAATTTGGTATCTCTTTCACTCTCTCTCTCTCTCCCTATATTTATATATATATACATATACATATATATATATACATTCACAAACACACCCACCCATATATATATACATATACATATATATATATATATATATATATATATATATATATATATATATATATATATATATATATATATATATATACATAAAAGTAAATAAATGGCACAACAAAGTACCGATATTTACTGGAAAATAGCGAACGTAATAAATACGACGCTAATGTATAGCTTCACTGCGTATGTACTAGTAAAGATGCGTGTGTGCAACAAACATGAAAAAAATTGTCTTACATCTAGGAAGAACATCTGAAAAATGAAATACCTAGAAATGGACAATGTGGTACCGGTTTCAGATTCTTCAAAATATGTCTGCCAACATATATTTGATTTATCCTCATCAGCCACATATACCTCGACAGTATTTCAAATGTTGCCACATCTATGCCAGTACACTCGACTGAACGCCAAAACGTTGACAGAACGAGAACAGTGAAGAAGTTTCAATGAAAATAGTAATGCAATACGAGAGTATATATATATATATATTTTAGGCATCTAAAAATTTTTGTGCATCTTGATGCTGACATAAGTTCCTTACTTTTCCTGATGAGAAGGCGGCATAATGCAGCCTTCGAAACATATGTTGAAAATAAAATAAAGGAATTTTGTTAATTCGTCGTTCAACTCCATTCTTTCATTTATTTGTATTCAAAAAAACACAGAATTTTCCACACGGTAGCACGTGATCTCTGCCCTAGGCATGTAGCTTCAACCGTGTTTTTCTGACGTGAATTTGCTACCCAGGTATCGGTTAACCGAATTATCCATAGTAAGATAATTCATTCAACTACTCAATTATATATATATATTTATATGTATATATATATATATGTATATATATATATATATATATATATATAATATATATATATATATATATATATATATATATATAATATATATATATATATATATACTATACGCATATTAGCTTATATTGGTACATATGCGTATACACATACATGCATATGCATGTACGTACACACGCGTAGATTTATACACATTTGCATATATACATGCACACACACACGCGCGCGCGCGCACACACACACATATATAGACACCAATATATAAGCAGGAGGATTAGTGTATGTAATTTAATACACTGTTGAGTTCCTGCGTGTAGACTATTTATAGCTGTGAGTGTAATGGGTTGTTTCTAGTGTATATTTTGTGAATGTGCATACTGGGCGTGTGTTATTTATTGCTGCGAGGTTGCCCGTTGTTTTTATTGTCATTGGCGAATGTATATTCAGATCATGAGATTGTCAGTTCCATTTAGTTATGGGTGCGAAAGTGTTTGGGTATCTGTGCGTTTCTACTGTAATGGGTGAATTTCGATGTTCTGTTTTATATGCAACGTGTACCCTTTCGGATAATTTGTTGTAAGTCTTTCTGTAGTTAGTAACATGGACAACGATTCTTTGGAGTACAACAAGCACCTCATGGAAAGCGGGTTGTAGGGTTGTGCATGTCATATAATTGGCCCGGTGGTCAGTTCAAAATTAAAGACAAACTAGCGTACATACATACGTACATACACACATATGCATATACACAAATATATATTATATATATATGTGTGCGTATATATATATATATATATATATATATATATATATATATATATATATATATAAGAAATTAAAAAAGGAAAATACGCACACTTACATGGTTATAATATAATTTTTAATGTATCGACCGGTTTCGCAATAGCTATTCATGATATAATGTTTAATTTATATGAATATATATTTTTTCTTAAGTAGAAATTTGGCCCATGTTGTTTGTAATGAAATTCACGAGTGATATATATAATATATATATATATATATATATATATATATATATATATATATGTTTTCATGTATGTATGCATGTATTTATGTATATATAAAATGTCCTGGATTAAAGCGTATCAGGTACTTACATAGTAAAACCAAAAAGGTTGTGTAGGTTATAACACTATCTTGGACAATATATATCGACACATACTCATTAAAGTAAATACGGGCATGGTCTCCAGTAACGCATATAGTCACAAGTGGCTGACTGAATACACGAAGAATCATCAAGGTTGCCCTGCACCTTCTGCAACATCATCTACATCTAGGTAGATCTGAAAGAACTGCAGCTTTCAAGTGAGGTAAAGGATAAACAATACGAACAGAGAAATTGTTATTCAGTACAGCTTTTTCAGCCGTGTGATTTTTATTGATGAGAAAAAGCGTTACATCATGCAAAGAACGTAACAAAGATTTTCATCTGGTGAATTCTAGAAGAAAACATATGTAATTGTGTGTGTGTGTGTGTATGTGCATATGTATATATATATATATATATATATATATGTGTGTGTGTGTATATCTATCTATCCATCTATCTGTCTATCTATCTATCTATCTATCTATCTATCTATCTATCTATCTATCTATCTATCTAACTATCTATCTATCTATCTATCTACCTAGCAATCTCTATCTCTCTATATATATGTATATGTATGTATAGGTATATTATATGTAGAAAAATGCAAACTGGGACAAGAACGTAAAACATTTAGAAGACGATAAAAAAACACGGACGGGACATTCGAAGCCTTCAATCTTCAGTCAAGCACCGGATCATCTTCGCAATTTCGGCTGATATATATATATATATTATAATATATATATATATATATATATATATATATATATATATATATATATATATATATATAATATATATACATATATATGTATATACACATACATATATACATATAGGTACTAGCGGCGTAGCTCTGGTTTAAAATGCCATAGTTTTGTCTATTGTTTTAATTGTTACTAATATGTAACAGAGGACATACAAGTTCAACGCCCTTCGTTGAGTAAATAGATCCAGGATTTATTCTTTGTAACCTAGTATTTATCGTATCGGAGTGTTTTGACAAATGACTAAGTTACGGGGACTCAACTCAGCAGCATCGGTTGTCAAGCGTTAGTGATGGTACACACAGAGATACAGACACTCCCACACACACATACATATGTGTTGTATATATATATATATATATATATATATATATATATATATATATATATATATATATATATATATATATATATATATATATATATATTTAGTGTAGGAAGAAATGGAGCTGAACGAAGATTTAACAAAATTCCTTTTTATTATTTTCTACATATGTTTCAAAGGCTGCAAAGTCCCTAATTCGGATTGAATAAGGAGTACATTTTGCAGCCTTCTCTTCAGGAAATCCAGGAACTTAATTCTCCAACAAGATGCACAGAAAGCTTTTCGACAAAATGCAATACGCGTGTGATTGATTGTTTTCTCTTATCCAGATAAGAGAAAAAAATCAATCAGAAAGGAACTCTATCTCACTCAAAATATCTTTTGATAAGCATAACAAATGCGCAACCGGTAAACTCTTACTTTTTTTATTCTACACTGAAATCTGACATTGAACTTTTCCACAAAAAACTGTATATTACACGCTTTTACTAAATATCTTATTCTGAAACAGAACACTGTAAAAGACTGAAATCATTCACAAAAAATGAACATTGTATTCTAACCCACTTTTTCTCTTTTTTTGTTTAAAAAAAGAACTTTCACCTAATTAAATACACTCTCCCTTACTTAAATTATTTTGTCAGCATTTTCTTCATTTCCTTTTTTTATACATATATATATATATACATATTTATATGCATACTTACATATATAAACATACAAAGATGTATATACCTATAAATATATATATATATATACATGTATATATATATATACATCTATATATATACATATATATATATATATGTATAAAATATATATATATACATAAGTTAGAGAAAAGCCACTATTATGTAATTCAACGAATGTTAGACATATCATATAGAAAAAATAAAATATATTATAAAACGTTTATCTAGATCACAAAACTACAAAATAATGAAGAAACACTATATAATAAGTAGAAAAATCTACGTAAGTTTCGTGGCTATATCTTCAATTCGAATTACAATTAAATTTAAATTCAATCCCAAAACAATTCAACTTAAAATATTGTCACTCCTCAGGTCAACAATAATAACAATAATAGATAAAGAACTTCATATACTTGTAATAAATAACCAAACAGTATTTCCTAAAGAAATAAAATCACGATTCTTCTTATATATGAAATTTCGTTAAGTAAATTTGAAGCTTAAAATGTAGGACCATTTTTCATGTTAAAAATCTGAGGTAAAAAATAGAGTAAATAGATAGAAAAATGTATTTTATCTTTGAAGATATATTTTAGCTTTGGAAATAATTTTAACGAAGTATAGTATGCCTTTACTGGAAATATATAAGAGTCCAATTAATTAAAATAAAAATGCTTAAAATAAATCTAAAAAAATCCCATGTAATTATTGCTTTCACGTCGTCAGTATGATTAAAACAAGTGAATTATCAGCCTCACTGTGTTGATATAATTCGACCGGTAATACTAACCAGCCGACATTCGAACCGGTGCTGACGATATTTCTATCGATGCGCCGTTGAGTAAAATTTGTATCAATATGGTCACTAGCATTTCAAGTATTAAGATAAGCCGCTCTAAATTTCGAATGTAATCCAGCATATGTTAAGGCCAAAATTACTTCAGAAAGCCCATGATGCCCTTAGGTAAACAAAATTTCAATTTAAGCAGTGCAAAATAAAAGAATTAATGAAACCGGGTTAGTGTTACATTATTTAGAATTACTGAAGGAATACATTAAAATGCTCGGGAATGCTTGTTGTTAGCCTAGTTCGTCATTACAAATGAAGTGCGAATCTGCTTTGCGATCTGGAGGCTACAGTGATACTCTCGCCTCCTTACCAGGCAGATTATCGTGGGCAACATGAAAGAAAAAATCCTTCCATCAACGCGTGTTGTTTCCCATACATTTTCCAGTTCGAACGTACTGTAGTCAAATTCACTGAGATCATAACAGTGAATAGATAACACTGTGTCATCTATTCTAAAATAAATGCAAAATATTTCCCATGTAGAAATCTCAGTGGAAACAGCTTAACAATGATAGAGAAAACCAACAAACCTTGAACATATAATGTGAAAAGTTAATATTTCTTACATAATCTTAGGTCTTTTGCTCTTTTGCTCTTTTACTTGTTTCAGTCAATTGACTGCAGCCATGCTGGAGCACCGCCTTTTTAGTCGAGCAAATCGACCCCAGGACTTATTCTTTGTAAGCCTAGTACTTATTCTATCTGTCTCTTTTGCCGAACCGCTAAGTAACGGGGACGTAAACACACCAGTATCGGTTGCCAAGCGATGTTGCGGGGGGGGGGGCAAACACAGGCAAACAACACACACACACATATATATACATATTTATATATATATATATATATTATATATATATATATATATATATATATATATATATATATATATATATATACGACGGGATTCTTTCAGTTTCTGTATACCAAATCCACTCACAAGGATTTGGTCGGCCCAAGGCTATAGTAGAAGACACTTACCCAAGGTGCCACGCAGTGGGACTGAACCCCGAACCGTGTGGTTGGTAAGCAAGCTACTTACCACACAGCCACTCCTGCGCCTGTTTAATTTTCTTTCTTGTTACTAAGAAGCACTCGAAGTATTGACCCAACGATTTTCTTGAAGGCAATTTTCATTTTAAATAGCTTAAGAATACATTGTATAATACTGTTCTGTATATATAGTCATTAAGATGTGTGAAGATCAAGACCAGAACAATTTTAGAAAAGCGCAAAGAGGGAATAGCTTAGCCGTGTATAACAATAAGAACAACTACAGCCACATCAAAAACAAGAATGACTATAATACATGAAGAACACGAAAAAATTCATCAAAATTCATCAAAAATTCATCAAAATATTCTCTTACAATCTCATCCCTCTCTTTTTCTCTTGCGCTCTATCCTACACACACGAACATGCACACGTTTGTGTGAGTGCATGTTTACATAAAAAAATCATATATAGAGAGAGCGCGATAGAAAGAGGGGGACACAGACTATTACACAAATATAAGCAACTTAGACTATGCATCAACAGAATAGCAACGGTGATAGTAGCAACGACAAGAACAATTAGGAAAATGGAAATTTTAATATAATTGAAATTAAGTCACAAACAATCGAGCAAAGATAAAAGGGTTCATTGCAAAGAAAGTGACCTACACACCGATACCAATGGCTAAGTGTTGTATAGGTATGTATATATATATATATATATATATATATATAATATATATATATATATATATATATGCATATATATATATATATATATATATATATATATATATATATATATATATATATGTATATATATATATATGTGTATGTGTATATATATATATATATGTATATATATATGTATATATATATGTATATGTATATATATTTACACACACAAATATATATATGTATATATATATGTGTGTGTGTGTAAATATATATACATATATATATATATATATATGTAAATATATATGTATGTATACAATATACATACTTATATCCTTACATAAATAAATACATACACATAGATAGATAGACAGACACACGTACACACACACACACACACACACACACATATATATATATATATATATATATATATATATATATATATATATATATATATATTATATATGTTTGTACTTATGTGTATGACCGCTTACATACCATACCTATATACGTAGAAATGTTATTCTCAATATATACTAGTGAATTTCAAAAGTTATTGTTTATAGCAGCGCTCTATTGTTTTCGCCTACAATAAAACTAATTGTTTTAGTTGCAGTCGTATCAAATACACCAGGAAAAATTGTATTTGAATATATAGTTCATTCAGTGACAATCAACACACAATGTTGGCTCTTTACGTCTTTATTATATCTTTGTTTTATAATTTCGTTACTCTTTTTGTATTTTGCTTTCGTATCCGTTCAATATTAATTTGCTTTTATTTTGTATTTCATTTTTTATGTACACCTTAATATATTGTTCTTTTTTTTCCTCACTCTTTGTAGAATATACATTATTGGTAAGTAGGTTTATTATATATATATATATATATAAATGTATAGAGAGATTCATTATATACATTTGTGTGATTATGTGTCAACGTGTTTATGCGTACTTACATACATACATACATACATACATACACACACACGCACACACACACACACACACATATATATATATATATATATATATAATATATATATATATATGTATATATGTGTATGTATGTATGAATATATGAATATAAGTATTTCAATACAGAAAGAAAGAAGAAAGAGAGAGGGAGAAAGAGAGACACAGATAGACAGGGAGATGGAAAGATGGGGACAAACTTTTGTATATCATTGTCAGCTCGAATTGTTTTGTATTTTTTTTTTCAGGTTTAAATATAACGAATATCAAATCATGAAAATGTTTGAATATCGTATCCTATATTTTATGTGGAGCGCGCGCACACACAGATAATAGAATAAAATAAAAAAGAACATTTTCTCGATATATTTATATCGGTACTTATATATATATATATGTATATATATATATATATATATATATATATATATATATTATATATATATATATATACATATTTATATGTATGTATATATATATATGCATCTATGTATGTATATAAATATATATATATATATATACATATTTATATGTATATATATATAAATATGTATATAAAGACAAGTATATATATATATATAAGTATAAGTAATTATATATATATAAGTATGTCGTTGGGTAGTTAAGTAGATATTCATGTGCACGAATAATGAGAAAAACATAAGGATGAGATGTACAGACAAAACTATATGCATCATTGCTATACTTCAATATTTGTCTATATCTTCACTATCATGTATTTACGTTGTTCAATATTTTACCCATAAATATGGCTTAAATTCAAACTAAACACCAGTAAAGACAATATTCACAGACACACACACACACACACACACACATAATGCCGTTCAAGGTCATTTCAAAGAACATACCTACAGGTATACGAACACATGTATGAACACACACAATCGAATATAGTTATATATATATAATATATATATATATATATATATATATATATATATCATATTAATATACAAAGTCGCACAGATATATAGTACTTTATAAATTAAAGTAATTCTCTACTCTGTTCATAAAATAGCGCTCTGAGCCTTTATTTGATGCCTAATTTTCACACCTGTCTATGCATTTGTAGACGTCTTGTTGATTTGTAACGTGACTCGTGAGTAAAATCAGAATTACGTACGCTTGTTAGCGAGGATATCATTTCAGAGGACAGCTCGGTTCCTGGAAGAGAACTGACGTATTCCATTTGATGTATGAGCTCTAGGAGCAAATTTTTTTTCCAACATGATTTGTTTTAACAATAAATGTGGCAGGTATGTATTGTTCAGTAGACGAATAATTCACAGTCCAAACTTTCATATTACATATTGCTTAAAAAATGTTGACAGGTAAGCAAAGTATTTGAAGTTTTCCACTAAAAAATGTGATTTATTCTTTATATTCTGATGTATGATTGTTTCTCTACGAATTTTTCATAGATGGAATTGTGTTACGTCTGATTCCTCAATTCAGGATACACTCGTCCTTAGATATTTTTAGTTCTTTTAGTTACTTGATTCCAGTCATTTTGGATCCACAGTGAGAATGCTATCACCGAGTACTTACATTAAGTTTGCTGTCATAATATTGACAATGTTTCCGACCCTATGTATTTTGGAGCATGGCCACATGCAAGAATGAATTCATACACGCATATATATATATATATATATATATATTATATATATATATATATATATATATATATTATATATATATATATACATATATATATATATATACAGCTACTTGTAAATATATATATATATATATATATATATAATATATATATATATATATATATAAGTTGGAGGAGGACGGGATAAACTACCTGTGTCAGCTTGCTATAAAATCAGGTTGTAATTTTATCTTGTCTTTATTGTTAGTGCAAGTTTTGAAGACTGCAGTTCGATATTAATAGTAATTTTTTTTTCAAAGCTAGAATGAAGTTGACAAAGGTGCATTTTCGGCACATTTTGTATTATTAGTCCAATTAAGGCAAAAACGCAATGGAACGGGCGAGGAATAATAATGCAATATATAGGAATTGGACAATAAGCGTAAGCCAATGTCAATGGTGGTTCAAGAAATTCGGAGCCAGAAACAACAGCCTAGAAGATGAATATTTAATAAAGTAACATTTAAGCAATCATTGTCTACATTTGCTGTGTGATTCGAAATCAAACGATTGATTATATATTGCTGTTGTGCTTCCCTACTGCATATGTGCAGACTCATCCCTGCGAAGAAGATTGATCTGGGATTAAATATCTCATAATTTTGAAACACGAGCTTTTCTTCCAGTTGTGTTTCGGTTTTGAATACTGAGAAAGAATCGCTCAAATTAAAGTATATTATTGCCTAACCCATCGCCATTCCACGCATATTTCTTTACTTTTTATATTTGATTAGTTAGTAAGAAGGAACTGTATTCATATTTCTTTCTAAACACGTTTGAGCAATGCGATAAAAATCCAATTAATATATGATGGACGTTAGCGGGATAAAAAAAAAAACATGAGGTCGAGGATTTTTAAATGGATGGAAGTTGTATATAGGGATTGGCCGTTGAGAGGTATGTACATTAGAGATGATAGTAGGAGATGCGGGATGTGTGGAGATGATATGAAACAAGACAAAACCGATTTTCTTTTCCACCAATGTATTACATGAGGATAAAGAATAGGACCCAGCAGGTTAGAGATATTTTGCTGCACCTCAATGATTCCATGAGTAATATGTTGACTTTGCATTTGTGATGATTTAGAAGATCCTAGTTGCATCTCTTTCCTGTGCAATGCGGGTTCTTCTAATGCTTTACTGGACTCGGGAGTAATTATGTCTTGGTGGTGTTAAAGGAGAGAAAGTTGATTTAATTCACACTCAAAGATAGTCATTAAATTTCTGTTCACATTGTAAGAGCATACTTGGTTTCTCATGTTGATAGAATTTGGATAGGATCAGTTAGAGAGGAATAAAATATGGCATTGTCCTAGAGTTTGTGAAGAAAACGGTAAGTCATTTAATGACTAAATACTCATACGTAAAACTGTAAAGTAAGCATAAGTAACAGAGTAAAGGAAAAAGAGATCGGGATCAGGACACTGAACGGTTTTCTAGGTTGGCAGGAACTCAATAATTGAACAAACGCAGTCAGGTGAAGCCTACATGTTTCCCGATGGTTTTCGTTTGGGCCTAATATCTCGAGAACGGCAACTGATTTATAACTGATATACGTTATAGGAATATTTGATCATTACATCTAGCTTTATGAAAGCGGTAGCGATCACAAACATTCATGGTGACGCATTCAAAATAATAGAAGCTGTAGAGTCAAAGGCTACATACACAATCTTTAAAAATGTTAGAAGTGAGTGAGAACAATTTTCTCGCACTAATGGTCCATACTGAATATGTCCAGAAAGCCAACAGTTTTTTTTTTTATATTTGAAATATATAAATGTAATGTAAGATATTCGGGAGAAAATTATGCCTTAAGCTATATGTTTAAGAGCTAAATCGAAATATCTGCTGGTAACCAAATGTGAAAAACAGCACCTTCAAAAATTGTCATGGATTGAAACATGTTCATTAACAACTGGCAATGAACATTTTATAAGTTTCACAACCGTAATAGAACAATCTATCAAAGTTTGTTGCCGCGAAGGAACCATTAACTAAACTAGGTAGCATCTTATCTATAGAAAATAAACGCATTTCAATAGAGAAAAATACTTTGTAAATTGTATGTCTCAGTGTAGCGTCAAAACTGAATGTATTTTTCACATATACACATAGTAACACCTGTATGGATTTTAGACTAGCGTTCTGTCAATACGATGCCCACGCTACCATTTGCTTCTAAAATACAGGTGCTATGTTATATTTGGTATGATTCAATGATCAATAATTGCTGAGACTCAATATTTTTACACTCAATTACTGTTCAGCTGCATCGAATTTTCACATTCATATTCGTTTTTATATGCGTATTATATGTGATTACCAGACAATTAACCTATTCTTGCAACAATAATCACCAATTCTTCTACATTGTTCAATACTGTAGGCATTCAGTTGATGAAATCGCAATCGAAATATTTTCCTATGCGATTTCAAATCAACCGTTATCTTTGTATTTTACTGTTTCCAGTCTTTCCCAGTATATTCATTGTCTATACACAATTTCATCTCCAGCAGAATTTCTTTCATATCGACTTTAGGTATATATATCAAATATTGAGCATATTTCTGTAAATCACTGCAGAACATATGATGAAAATAATCCACTTTATTATGAAGACTGTATTAATAATACTGCTACATATTTTATATGTTAAAAGCAATGTTTACGTCGGTGGCATTTGAAATCATAACCTAAACAAACCACATAGAATACTTAGCGCTTAATCATTTTAAGAAGAATATAAAATAATAAATAAGGGACAGCACTCAATAGACAAATTGTAAATGGCTGGCATATCAATGACATTTGATTGTATTTCCTAAACGCTGTCGAATATTCTCGATATTTATTGGTTGAAGTGCAAACACTGAAGACCAAAGACATCGAAAACAAGTAAGCCTAGTATTTTGCAAGTACCTTCATAACACAATGAGTCGAAATCAAAGCATTTTCTTTGTTCCCGCCGAATCCCAGAATTTACCCGAGAATGTCGCCGTTATTCCACACAAGTAATAACGTAGAGAAAACTGAAGTGGAAATTCTATCGATCACATTATCCGAAAATGTACCTGGCTGTAAGCGTTTCAAAACATTCCCGACACAAGTCTCTTCCTCTGACTTTGGATTACAGATCGGTCAGAGATGCGATGCAAGAAAACAATAATTCACCTTGCTGGTATATTTGTATGTATCAAATTGTCATTTTATATCTGGAAATTTCAAAAGTTGTCGGAGACAGATAAACGTCTGACCAAAAGAATGGATTCCTTCCTTCCGCAGGAAGTGGAAGAACTCTTGCTCCAAACCGATTGGAAATACCACGTAGAAATGAAGAAATCTTGCCCATTACATACGGTTAATATGTGTGGTGTCGAAACTTCCGGCTCGGCTCATTGCAACCACATACATATCCTGTGACCTGATATCAATCCACAGGAAATCTTTCTAGTAACGACATCTCGTGCAAAACATATATGAAGACTCTAATCGCAATAATATATCGCATGGAATGAGGAAAGAGAGAAAGGGGAAGAAGAGAGAGATTGTTGGAGTTAATTGATCTATGGCAAGTCGTAGTACCTTGGAAAATCTTTTACAACCGATTGTCCGCGTCACGTGAAAGTAGTTTCTCATTTCTCTCTATAGATATTGTTTGAATAGCATCCACAATTTGCGTCTATCTTTCCAGGCTACATGCATTTTTTCATGCAGTTGTTTTCACTCTGCACTTATATGATTTTGTTGAATTCTATAAAGAACTCCAACTAGTCATGTAATTATCTTTCAAGAGATATAGAAATTTTACTTCTATTCATTATTTCTCACAATTTCTATCATTCTTCATTTGTCTCTTTTACATTCTCTCAATCCTATTTGGGTAGAAATCTTCAAGTAGTTCTGAATATCTCATGTATAACGCCACGATTTTCCTGTATGCACCATTAATTAGAACGCTTTCCACTCCTCACCCACTAATATTAAATCTCCAAGATTTTCATGATGTTACCAAAGACCACAGTTGCCTGATTAACCTTGTAGATCCCTGTGGACCAAATCTCACCCGTTATGGTCCTCGTGTTTTATCTACGTGTTTTGTCTTCGCACATATTTCATAATGGCCATGCCCCTATTCTGCTGGTTTCGAATTATTTATTACTGTACAGTTCTCTACCTTGTTAATGTAAAATGCTTCCTGTCATAATATCGACTTCGATTTCCATTTACTTTTTAGTCATGTTTTGTTAATTACCGATGGAACAAGTTTATCCTCGATGGAACTCGACTGGCCGTTCGTTCTAGGACATAAAATGCGTAATCTCTCCTCCCACAGCAATTATCGATAATCTAAATGACGTATGCGATGTTTAAGTAGATTATTGCTGTTATAACTGTAACGGTATTTCTGCAATACATATTAATCCCACAGATCGGACTGGGGAAAAGGTCTATTTAATATAAGGTTATACAGAGTCAAACCTTATTCGCTCCCGCAATCTCTGGCGTACTTTTACATCTCTCTGTCTTTTGTACCCCGCTATGATACTATCTTCTTATGGGATGGCGTAATGCTATCTCCACCGATGAAATCAGACATAATACCATAAATTCAAACATGTTGCGCTCTCATCCCGATTTTTAATGGCGCTTTTCAGAATATCGGCCATTTATAATTCCTTACATTCTCCAGTTTTGATTTAAGAGGAGATTTACAAAGTTTCAAGAATAATATTTGCGGCGTCCGCTTCATTGAATAGTTCCTCAGCAAAGGTCATCAGAACTCCTCATTGCTCCAAACTCTCCAACGAAAGATGATTAAGTGTAAATGCGCTAGCAAGTGTTACTGCTGTTATAGTGTCACTGATTTCTACATGAACTACTTAAAATTCATTTTAATTTCTCGTTTAATTTCTCGCGCAGAAGTGGTTGTGTGGTAAGTAGCTTCCTAACCAACCACATGGTTCCGGGTTCAGTCCCACTGCGTGGCATCTTGGGCAAGTGTCTTCTGCTATAGCCCCGGGCCGACCAATGCCTTGTGAGTGGATTTGGTAGACGGAAACTGAAAGAAGCCTGTCGTATATATGTATATATATAATATATATATATATATATATTATATATATATATATATATATATATATATATATACATATATATATGTGTGTGTGTGTGTTTGTGTGTCTGTGTTTGTCTCCTTAGCATTGCTTGACAACCGATGCTGGTGTGTTTACGTCCCCGTTACTTAGCGGTTCGGCAAAAGAGACCGGTAGAATAAGTACTGAGCTTACAAAGAATAAAGTCCCGGGGTCGATTTGCTCGACTAAAGGCGGTGCTCCAGGATGGGCGCAGTAAAATGACTGAAACAATTAAAAGAGTAAAAGAGTAAAAGAGTAAAAGAGTTTCATTTTTAAACAAAATTGAATATAACTTATTCTCCAACGCAAAAACAAGGAATATTATTTAGGAGAGTTAAATAATATCTGAAAGATATTTTCAACATCTGTTTGTAAAATAATCCAAAAAGCAAAAAGCAAAAAATAAAACAAAACAAACAAAGTAAGATATTATCATGTAAAAGATAGTGATAATCCAATCACACCGGACCGCTCTCCTGAGTCCTTAATATGTTTCAAAGCACATCTGTATCAAAAGCAACAACAACAACAACAATAGTGATGATAATATTGGATATAATCCTAATCTCTCTACTAGTACAATTATAAGTAATAATTTCGAATCTTCGTGCAATAACTGTTGAGGGATTTGTTTTTGAGTTGATATCGCTTACGAATTTGCACATTACTATGTCTTCGTTTATCAACTCACTTCCAATTATTTTGCGCATAATATCTTTTCCTGGGTTAATATCCTGGACAGAATATATGAATTTGTAAAGAACAAATTTCTGTTATGTAGTAAGGATAGCAAAAGTTACTGAGCACCAGCTTCTAGTTGCCAAATCTATTTCAAATAGGAAAAAATATTACTTTGAAATTTTTATAGAACCTGAATTGGAATTAATATGTAAATTAATCTACACCTTGGTATACTCGGTAAACTTATACTTTCAGATTGTTAATTGATACATATATAAATGGTTAAGAGTATACATACAAAATGAGAAGTTTAAAAAAATATCTGCTACTGTGTGATAGGGAAACGTATCGCAAGAACAGAACACCCGCAAATATGTAAACTGAAATTACGGAAGAAGAGGGAGTAGCTAGTATTTTGCCATATAGATTTAAAGTGTCATTCTAAAATGTAGGCAAATCTTTATATATAAAAGTGAATTTGTGTGTCTGTCTCCTATGATTTAGATTTCTAACTACTCCCACATTTTGCGGTGCAGTGTAACCAAAAGTGGGTATCTTATAGTCGTGATTCATATCGAGCCCTTCTGGGTATACGCACGCGTCTACGATGAGTCTACGATTAAAAAAAAAAATTTCCATCATTTTCCCCCATTTTTAATGCATTTTTTTGCTATTATATAAGGGAAGTAACTCTCTAAAAATGTATTATTAAATCTCAGAACGTAAAAAGCTACAGTAACATCCCACCTTTGCGGTTAGCCATATTGAGATGGCTATTACACTTTACATCTCTAAAAATGCTTATATAGTTATTTCCCTTACAAACCCGAGCAACGCCGGGCGATACTGCTAGTATGGTATAAATCTTCTATAAACTGCATGAGATTTATAAGCGTGTTAAATGAATAATTCTCTATATTTGTATTTAAGAAATGTACTTCGCCGCGCGCGTGCACACGCACATACAGAAACATGCACACACACACACACTCACGCATGCGCATATATACATCGTACAGACGAAGTTAAATGATTGTCTGCCTACATACATCTATATGTATATGTGACTGGTGCCAAGGTGTATCGGCCTTTGCCTTCCCCTTGCGTAATATCAGTGGCGTAGAGAGAAGAGGCTGGTATGCATGGGTGACAGTTGGTCTTCCATAAAGTGCGATGCCTGGACTTGTACATCAATGGTAAATATCCTAGGTGCAATCCTATGGTCATTCATGACTGAAGGTGATCTTTACCCTATGGAAATATATATATCTGTGTGCGTGCGTGTGGGTGTGTGTGTGCGGGTGCGGGCGTGTTTGTATACATATTATATACATACGAACATGCATCTATGAATATGTACGCGTGCGTGTATTCAAAATGACCCGGAGATCTATCCCCCGAAGTAAATAGCACGACATACATTCATTACTGAGATGGTGACAAAGCGCTGAGTTGTCGGAAGGGTTAGCACACTGGACAAAATACATTAAAATCGACATGGTCTTTAACCATTTCAAGGTCTATAAAAGGTGTACTGGGGTTGAAGGCGATAATTTTCCCTCTTTGAAAAATACTAGACTTGTGCCGAAATTTGAAATAATTGAGATCACCTTTGTAAACTCAAAATTTGAATGAAGGCCGTCATGAGCGCATCATCATTTCTACAATGTGATAAATATTGTGTTTTACTCTAAGCACAAGGGCCAAAATTTTGGAGGAGGGGGCCAGTAGATTAGATTGAATTCAGTACGCAACTGGTACTTAATTTATCGACCCCGAAAGGATGAAAGGCAAAGTCGACCTCGGAAGAATTTGAACTCAGAACGTAAAAAGAGACAAAATACCTATTTCTATTTCTTTACTACCCACAAGGGGCTAAACACAGAGAGGACAAACAAGGACAGACAAACGGATTAAGTCGATTATATCGACCCCAGTGCGTAACTGGTACTTATTTAATTGGCATCGAAAATATGAAGTTCAAAGTCTAGCTCGGCGGAATTTGAGCTCAGAACGTAGTGGCAGACGAAATACCTATTTCTTTACTGCCCACAAGGGGCTAAACACAGAGAGGACAAACAAGGACAGACAAACCTATTAAGTCGATTATATCGACCCCAGTGCGTAACTGGTACTTAATTTATCGACGCCGAAAGGATGAAAGGCAAAGTCGACCTCGGCGGAATTCGAACACAGAACACAGCGGCATACGAAATACCTACTTATTTACTACCCACAAGGGGCTAAACACAGAGAGGACAAACAAGGACAGATACATGGATTAAGTCGATTATATCGACCCCAGTTCATAACTGGTACTTATTTAATCGATCCGGAAAGGATGAAAGGCAAAGTCGACCTCGGCGGAATTTGAACTCAGAACTTAACGGCAGACGAAATACCGCTAAGCATTTTGCCCGATGTGCTAACGCTTCGGACAAGTCACCGCCTTAATGTAAAAAATATAAAATGGAGACTTTACCAAGACTATGAGTTACTGAATTTAGCTATCTGTTTATACTTGTTACAAAAATCGATCTCATACGACACAGCTGTATTGGGACTCAACACTTTTACCTCAGTTGGTCCTGACTCATGAAACATTAATTGGAAATAAAAGAACACATAAGGAAAATAACATTTAAGTGGAACTGAGATAACATCCTAAGACGTTACCGAGAACCAGATATATCTTGGTAAATCGTAGTCCTCAAGTCGAGTGGACGATGCAGTAAAGTATGACTCAGAAGGCTAATCAAGTTAGTGTTATTAAGTTCATATTGCCTGTGCTAAAAATTGCTAAAAGCTATCTAAATTATAGTGAATATGGACAGAATTGTTTGAAAAGAAGCGAAAAATATTATTAAAACTTTATTAAAATACGATAGCGGAATACTAGTATTGTTAAATAGTGTATTTTGTCATGAAATATTTATTCATATAATTTAACGAGCCTCCTGGTGTCTCTTAATTAGTAACCTCCCGGTGAACTGAGTTTGCTACAAAGTATCGATTCACATTTAATGTCATTTATTTTCCTGCATACCTTTAATGCACTTGCACAAGTTATGGACATCAAGAGATGTCTTTTTAACCTCTGCTAAAAATATAGAACCAATGAATCTGATGAAAAGAAAACAAACTCTTTCTATGATTTTGTTGTTGTTGTTACTGTTGTCGATTTTTGCTGTTTATCCCCATATCGTCCCTGATCGAGCAGTATTATGATCAAAGGCGTTCCATCCATGATCATACCGATGTTTTAGCAGGTATAAAGAATATTCGTCTATGTTATCCTATATGTCCTTTTTTTTCAAACGGTAGGGTTAATATGAAAGAGGTTAGACTCATCTCTCTATTCTAGTCGTGCAATCATGCAGACGCTCGTTTGTTAGTTTATATCACAGTGTGTCACTGAGAATGATGGTGTGCGCTGAAAAGGAAGGAAGAGGCTATCTACGATACGATAAAGAGAACTTGCTTTTAGTTTAATTTTCAGATTATTAATTGTTATTATTATTATTATTATTCAGTAGTTTTATTTTTTATAGCGTGCTTTCACTTCACTACCGAGCGCAGCTCTGTGTGCCTTGGGTATGTGCTGTGATTTGTTGTGATGCTCTGATGGTTATTGTATGGAAAGTGTTCTGCGTAGGATGTGTGCAGTGCATAGTAGTGCAATTTTCTGTATGTTATATGTGTTTGTAAGTCCTGGTGTTTTTGTTATGTATTTGTCTGAATATTTTTTTATCATGCCTAATGCACCTATTATGATAGGAATTGTTTCTGTTTTTAGATTCCACATTCTGGCTACCTCTATTTCCAGGTCTTTGTATTTTGAAAGTTTCTCCATTTCTTTTAGAGACACGTTGTCATCTGCCGGTATTGATACATCAATTAGAAAGCATTTTTTTCCTTCATGATCTCTGACAACTATATCTGGTCTGTTGGCCTTAATTTCTCTATCTGTGTGTATCGGCATATCCCATAGTATGGTTGCTTTCTCGTTTTCTGTGACCTTTTCTAGTGTGTGCCTATACCATCTTTTTTGTGTTGTTATTCCATAATGTTGACATAGCTTCCAATGTATGTACGTTCCAACTCTGTCATGTCTGTGAATATATTCCTTCTTAGCCAGGACTGGGCAGCCAGAGATATTATTATTATTATTATTATTATTATTATTATTATTATTATTATTATTAGTATCATCATCATCATCATCATCATCATCATCATCATCATCATCATCATCATCATCATTGTTATTTATCACCCCCGTCCTCGAAAATATGAGCCTGAAAGAATATAAGACATACATGACTAAGCCAACTATTGTTGAGATATATATGCCATATGATAAAAGAGAGAATTTAAGCAAACCGTCGTATCATTTTGGATTTTCCTCCTTAAAGCAGCGAAACGATATAACGAGGCTACCTCGGACTTATTTTAAGAGCTACAAACATTATTCAAGTCTTAAGTTACGTGCCGTATCATGCATCACCGTGATTATCAATTATCTGGGATAAACTAAAACAGAAATGAATACAGTAAAATACACTCCGTAACGTGTAAGTAGTTCAGAGGAAGACAAATAAATGCAGAGAATCGCAAACTGCCCGTATTGCAGGCAAGAAAGCCTTAAGTAGAGAAACCCGTTGCCTATCGACTTAGCTTGACGTTTTTGGAGTTGGTGCAGCCTGCTCCAGTAAATATTTGATACATTATCGTTCTAAATATCGCCATAAATTGCTTTATTCTTCTTGATACGTTCACGACTGGTATTATAAAAGGCAGAAACATGTGAAATGAGAATGAAATATCAAACGCGTATTCAGATTCGTCAGTCTAAATTCTCAGTCTAAATTCCAGTTGAGACGCGTATATCTTTTTCAAAACTCCATTGCTGATAATCGAAGTACTAATATAATACAGATATTGATTTACTTCGAATACAGTCTTCCGACAAAATGTGGTTACCTTGTGTAGAAGCCAGAGATCATTGATATAATTATTTTTTCTTCAACTGTCCATGCGAAGGAAGTGAGAATGAACACTATAGAGCCAAAGTAACTACATTAGAGCATGAGGTATGTCTTTATTCTCTAAGTTAAAAAGCTGTCGGGGTCGGCTTGTGAAAGTATCTCCGTTGTAATTAGAAAAGCTTCCTGGGTCAGCTTTACATATTTATTCTTCTGTAATCTCTGCAATAAATAGCAAAATATACAACATTCAATTCAGTCAACTGTAAACCTACCTTACTAGTTACAATTGGCGATGTGCTTACGTCAGAGTCCAATATTTTGATGCAGGTTGCTATTCATAGTATCTATGATATCATTTGACTCAGACGAACTAAAGTATGTAGGCTGGAGATTATATTATTTGAAGAACGTGTCCGTTTCATATTCTGGATTGGATTCGATGGTGTTAGGTTGATTGATTTTTTTTCTCCGTTGAAAAGGAAAGAAAAGAAAAGCTATTGCAACATTATATGTTGAAGGAATGCATTGATTTCATTGGATATGAAAGAAACTAAGTTTATTTCCAGTCTGTTGAAGATATATTTCTCTTTGATCATTCACCTCGTCTTTCTGTAATCTAATGTAAATTGGAACAGAAAATATTTCGCACATGTGCAACACTTTTTGGGTGTAAGACTTAATTTTATCTCTCCCCGCCACTTCCACCACTGCACAAATATATTTAACATGTCCGTGAAGAATGTGTATTCCGTTCGATTCGAAGGTAAAAACAAGTTTCTTACAATAACCAATTTCATTAATACAGACACATACAGACATGCATTCAGTTTCATACGTTACACTGTATCTATGCATAAAGAGAGAAATGGAGAGAAATATATAATGGGTGAAACTATAAGAAGATATAGCAAAAAACATTAACCCTAATATGCACACATACAAATTACACAAAAACGCTCAGACACATATATATATATAGTGAAAATGTGATTGGAAGAATGAAACGAGAGAGAGAGAGAGAGAGAGAGAGAGAGAGAGAGAGAGAGAGAGAGAGACAGATAGAGAGAGAGAAAAGGAGAGATATTCAAGTGAAAATGAAACAGCGATCCACACATTCAATTTCTATATTTTTATTAATTTTCATATTTCGAGTATGTTATTGGTGTTATATGAGGTGTTACTTAAATGAAAGAAAAAACAACTTGGATATGCGACCAGATCAAACGGAAATGTATTGAAAGCTATAGAATAACGGTTCTCTCTTTCTTTCTCTCTCTCTCTCTCTCTCTCTCTGTAACACACACATACACACACCCGCGTTCATACATGCATACACACCTTATATATATATATATATATCATAAACATATATATATCATATATAAATATATATATATATATATATATATATATATATATATTATATATATATATATATATGCACGCATCTGTATACATACATGTTTGTTTTGTGTGTGTGTGCATATACATGAATACACACATATACATATATGCACACACAATATATACAGATATTAAACGTGACAGTAATTTAGATGTTTTAGCAAATCTGGCTTTTGAAGCTTTTGGAAGAATACCAATATATAAACAAACTTGGGATCCAACTCGGGAACAAGTGGTTAGAACGGATACTGTAGTTTATAAAGAATAAAAAGTAAAGAGACGGATTGGGATTGCCTTCATTTTATATAAATACCTGGGAAAAAGGAAGAGCTAATATGTTTTTGGTAATCATTAGGTGCGAAATTTTGTCGCCATATTAAGAAATACTTAAGACAGTGAGCTGGCAGAATTGTTAGCACGTCAGGATTTAAAATGCCACCAAAGTCGACTTTGCCCTTCATGCTTTTGAGGTCAATAAAATAAGTACCATTTGAGTACTTTGGTTAAACTTCCTTCCATTTTTCCCAAAAGTTGAAATCAATATTTGGTAAAGTTTCATTAGTCCGTCATCAAATAGTATTTTACAGAGAATTTATAAAAGGATATTGTTGCAAGCTTAATGCTTTCTTTCAGAAGAAAATCCTTAAATACTTTATAGTTGCAAAGGGGCTGTTTTTATTTTCGAAAATTAAAAGTATTATTTGTAAAGTACGAAATGAAAAGGGCTACAAAATTTCTGTTATACTATTTCGTAGATCTGATACTTATTTTTAATTAACTATAAGTATTATTCTAGGAATTATATATGACGGTTAGTAATCATTGTATATTTTTCCATTTACGGAAGACATAAAATAGCCGCTAAAAATATATAATATGGAAAGGATTTATACAACTAATGCACTAAAATGACTGTTAATTCTCTCAAAAAATTCTCTTTACACTTAAGCAAGAATTCTCAGACATATTATGAATAAATAATTTTAGAAAGACAGGGTTATTGAAACATAACTTTAAATCTTAATTATATTTGCTTCCATAATTTCAGTTAAAAGTACTAAAGGAATATAAATCAATAAAATTAAATATTTTTAAAATTATACTTATTGTATTGTTGAATATGTAAAGAAGCTCTATTTTGATAAATATATTTTATGGCTTTTAACGTTACGTTCGCAGCAAGCGGTGTAATTTAACAATGCGTGTAAGAGAGAAAATTGGACCTATGGGGTACCGGTGTAATTTTATATATTGTAGTTTAAAATCAATAAAATTTATATGTGAAAAATATCAATTGTTATTAAAAGCAATTTATAATACATAATGCAGTAATAATATTAAATTATATTTAAAAAATAGGTATATATTTTGGTTGAGAATATTAATGTTGAAAATTCAGACACACTACAGGCGGTGCAATAATGAGAGCGTACATGTGGAAATAAATACAGTATGTATTTACAAAACAGTCTATTCATTGCTATATGTGAGAAAACAAGATAACTCTTTGCCTATATAGTCATTTATTCTTCTCTAGACTACATCACAAATAATAAAAACATACAATGCTTTATTCATGTCCAATATACGTATTTTTGAACGAGCAATACCTATATATAGCATATACTTATACCCACACACATACACATATATATGTATGTAAATATATATATATATATATATATATATAATATATATATATATAGATATATATATATATATATATATATAATATATATATATATATATATATATACAATTAATCAATTTAGGGTAGCAAAAAATTCAGTAAAAATTTATCGCTACCAGCGACCTAGTGGCCTATGGTAGACTAGCGGCCTATGGTAGACTAGCTTAATTTAATTTAATTAAGCTGGTCTATCATTAAAAACACCGAAACGATGCATCGTATAAAAGATGAATTAGGGTAAACGTTTTTAAATTTTCACCTTATTTCCGAATTGCACTACTTGGCGGTTTGGGTTCTGGCTGCTCTTTCTGGTGGACGAATGGCCTGTTTAGGCCATTCCTAAATTGCTATATATATATACATATATATATATATATACGTGTCAGGCTGTACTATTCGAGGATAAATCCTGTGCACGATACAGGACTACGCCGGACATCCTATCATGAAATGATGGTCATAATTTGTTAGCTAATCTTCCGGCTCTATGTTCAGCAGATGTAAGGCATGTTTCACTACCATGCAGCGACGTACATTTGGTGAAATTAGTGTATTCTTGCATCATCGGCACCATTCTTCAGTTGAATCTTTCCATACTCGTGAGCTGATACGGGTTGGTATTTTAATATCTCCATATTCTTTTAGCGCTCCATATCCGAGATATTAGTAGTCATGTGGCAAAGGCGGGAGAACTTCTTTATCTGATCCTAGTATCCTCGTTTCAGCATACAACTTGTTAGCCAACTTGTTATTGGAAGCATAAGAATAGCTAAAAATCAATTATTACTAAGATGCAACAGGTGCAGCATAACCGTAATTCATCTTGCCCTTTTGTCTCTGTCTGAAGTGAGAGGGATTAAAGCCCATGCCATATGTCTAATACGTGGTTAGATCTCCTTGTTATGTTGCCGAAGTAACACGTAAAATGATGTTTCGAAGAGCGTAGGTATGAACGGAAAGCCTTGCTTGGTGTCTTTCTGGCAATAAAAGTGCCGAGGTAAATACACATAATACTGCATCTTCTATTTTCTTAGCACCGCGTCCCCTGTTTTCTCTCCCACACTCCCTGTCACCATCGTACTAACGGCGTTACTATGTTGTCTCCATCTATACTAGACTCGTTACACTCCATTGTACCTTTCGTCTTCGAAGTATCATATCATGCATTACATTTCTGGTGGGCATTCAGGGTGTAAAGGGCAATGTAAAGGGGTCCCTGCGAACTATTGAGAATGCGTAAGTGACGTCGATGAAAGCGACGCTATTACGTTATTCTTATGCTGGTGATGGGCGTTGCTTGTATTTCATTTGGGATAACACACAGAGTTAGGAATATGCGGTCTTTACAACGCGAATGCTCACCAAAATTGTAAGGCATCATATACTTCGAAGACAAGCATAGCACTAGTTCAGTCACCCTTCTATGGATTTGACGAATTCAAAATAATAGAAAATTAATGCAAATATCTACAAAACATGGAGCGATCAAAAAGGAAATATATCCACAGTTCTGAAACACTTAGGAATTACATACGTTAGAACTTGTACTAACACTCTGGAATGCTAAGAGAAAAAAATATGTTAATAATATGCCCTAGAAGAGACCTTTCAGAGTAACGTAAGTACCTTACTCTGGGATATGTCCATAAAAAATATAAAACCCTTCCAACCAAAATGTCATCTGAATGCATGTGGCTATATATCTCAGTAAGAACTGGGAAAAAAGATCAAAACAAATGGATCTCAAATTAGAAATAATGGGAATGCGGTGCCTCAGAAGAGTCGTAAACAATTGCTATGATTATTGGTGTTTTGGGAATGATCCAAAAAACACCCAAAGAAGTAATGAAAGAAAACTTCAGGACATGCGATTATAGATAACATATAAATAATAACAATGCTGCACACCTCACACATCATACACAGAGCACATTCACTAAAATGAAACAGCACCAAAACAAACGACAGCATGTGACCAGATCAAAAGAGAGCTACAGTCACTCGGTGGTGCAGCGAAAGCACGCAATGAAAATATCATTGCTAAACGATAACAACAAAAACAACGACAACAACAGCAATAATAATAATAATTTCAAATTTTGGTACAGTGCCAGTAGTTGTGTGTGAGGGGGTAAATCGATGACATCGACACAGTATTCAACTGGTACTTATTTTATCGACCCCCGAAAGTATGGAAAGTGAAGCGGACCAGTCAGGAATTTGAAGTTGGAACGAGAATAGGGATGAGATGCCGGTAAGCATTTTCGAGGCATGCTAAAGATTCTTCCAGTGTGCTGACTTAAAATTACTACTACTACTACTACTACTACTACTACTACTACTACTATACTACTACTACTACTAATACTACTACTACTACTACTACTACTACTAATAATAATAATAATAATATTAATAATAATAATAATAACAAAAACAACAATGATAATAATACTTGTATACATGTGGATATGCATGCCTGTGTGATTTGAAAATTACAATACAGAAGAAATGAAAGTTATGAAATAAAATAAAAATAATTTACACAAGGGTGTTGTTCGTAACTAACAAAAAACTTACAATAAATTGAAAATAGATGCAATTCAGAAGATACAACTTAGTCGCTTTCAATCAATGACGTAGAAAAACGTGGCAGAGCGAAACCTTGGAAATGCTTTAGATTTCTGTCTAATAAGAGACAAATATAAACAGCTCTCGACAACTGTAAATAAAAAGAGATATATTCCAGATTTAATTTTATTTTAATGATTGAACAACCAGTTTAAAAAGGGAAGTGCTTAAAGAGCTCGAAATAGAAATGAAACGGAGACATGAAATTTCTATAAATCAGAAGTAATATAGATTTTGTGAGCAAAATCTCATAATCATGGACACGAAATTCAGTTTGAAATATCTTCAGTTTAAGTAGCTTCTGTTTAAAAGAACTTATATAGGAAGCTTTCATGGCAGTCATTGGTACTTTTCTGTGATCCAATCATACAGGAATATCAGAACCAAAGCAGAAAATTATTTAAACAAACTGAATGAAAGCTAAACCATATTCTTTTACTCTTTTACTCTTTTACTTGTTTCAGTCATTTGACTGTGGCCATGCTGGAGCACCGCCTTTAGTCGAGGAAATTGACCCCAGGACTTATTCTTTGTAAGCCCAGTACTTATTCTATCGGTCCCTGTTGCCGAACCGCTAAGTTACGGGGACGTAAATACACCAGCATCGGTTATCAAGCGATGGTGGGGGACAAATACAGACACACACACACACACACACATATATATATATATATATATATATATATATATATACGACGGGCTTCTTTCAGTTTCTGTCTATCAAATCCACTCACAAGGCTTTGGTCGGCCCGAGGCTATAGTAGAAGACACTTGCCCAAAGTGCCACGCAGTGGGACTGAAACCGGAACCATGTAGATGGTAGGCAAGCTACTTACCACACAGACACTCGTCCTGGAATCTCAATACTTAAAGACACCTGTAAAGACACGACATAATTTAAATGACACATAAAACAAACAACAAAAAAATAAAAGCTACGAAATGTATGCTTCAATCTGAAGCAAGTTTGAAAAGGTATCTGAAATAAGTCGTTCAGCGGTTCTAGCTAATGAAAACCGAACTGTTATATTCGAAGGAAAATAACAGTTCACCTACAAACCAAAATTATGTTTTCAATAGCTAGTTCAATTGAAGAACGGACAATACGTCAACAACAGCGAAAAAGATAGAAGGGAATAGCGGAGTTGATGGAATAATAATGGAAGCTGTCCAAAATATGGAACACGGCTACAAGCAATCGTGAGAAACCTTACCGGGAAGATAATTACCGCAGGTAGTAAAAAGATTAACAAACAATGTGTAGGTAACAAAGAATGACAGCCTTTCAATTTACTTTTTAAGATAATTAATGGGGACATACGGACATGAACAATATATATAAAAAAAAGTGATGTACAGTAACATAGAGTTTGAATGAAGGAAATCCTTTTACAGACTCTTTTACAGACTCATTTTATTCTCTAAAACTAAAAAGAAATCAACTAACAGTAAATTTAAATAAAAAAAAAGGAGAGACTGCTTCTGGGAAGACGTCGAACATTAAATGCAATAATATTGCAATGAATAAATTAAAGTCTAGAAATACAAATACTGCAAAATCTTACATAGCTATACAGGAAAATTTTAAGATAGAAAGCTATACAGGAGTGGCTGTGTGGTAAGTAGCTTGTTTACCAACCACATGGTTCCGAGTTCAGTCCCACTGCGTGGTACCTTGGACAAGTGTCTTCTGCTACAGCCTCGGGTCGACCAATGCCTTGTGAGTGGATTTGGTAGACGGAAACTGAAAGATGCCTGTCCTATATATGTATATATATATATATATATATATATATATATATATGTATGTGTGTGTATAAGTCTGTGTGTCTGTGTTTGTCCCCCTAGCATTGCTTGACAACCGATGCCATCACCCAACTGGTACAAACTATATTGACCTCGAACAGATGAAAGGCGAAGTCAGATGCGGTGGAGCTTGAACGCAGGACCTAAAGACGGACTAAATGACGCCAATCATTTTTTGTCGTTTGTGCCAGCTCGACACCGTAATGGTAATTGATAAAAATAATAACAAAAACCACAATATTACTAGCAAAACAACAATAATGCCTGTAATGATTTCTGTTGCAATTATTTTTGATCGTTATTATTTTCCAGAAAATTAGCAAACTGGCGGAATCGTTACCATAACGGACAAAATGCATAATGGCATTCCTTTCGGTTTAAACTTTGGAGTTCAAATACCGAGGATGTAGACTTTGGAATCTATTCTTTCAGAACCAATAAAACAAGCATCAGTTGAGTGTTGCCGTTGATGTAATGGCCTACCTGTTCCAAGCCAAAAATTCAGGCCTTGCGCCAATATCAAATACCATTATTGTTTGGAAACATTGATATAGATAATTTTCTTAAACTTTATCATGATAAATTTTTAAAACACATGAATTAGTCTCGCTGTATAGCATTAGCTACTTCATATCTAGCTTCACGGTGACTAGAAATAATTGTGTAATATCTGAATGCAATATAAATTCCATATCATAATATACGTCACCGTCTTCAAGCCTAGCAAGACTCATGGGGTCGGTTTCCCGGTTTCTGTGGCGTATGTGTTCCCAGTCCATCGCAGCGTTACTCAAGAAACAGGAAGAAAGAGTGAGACAAAGTTAGGGCGAAAGAGTACAACAGGGGTTGCCACCCCCCTGCTGGAGCCTCGTGGAGCTTTAGGTGTTTTCGCTCAATAAACACACACACAACGCCCGGTCTGGGAATCGAAACCGCGATCCTCCGACGATTTCTGAAAAGTACAGTCGTCACTGCACGTTCGATATTCAAATTTCAGTGTTGTTAATAAGTTGGTAGAACTTGATCTAAATTCAATAAAAAAAAAATTACATATATCATGTAGTATATTTTTTGAGAAACTACTGTGGTTCAGCAAGTGGTGCCATTAATTTTAGAACTATATCTCATAGGGTTGCTTTAGATTGCATATACAGAGTACTGATGAAAAAACAAAACACCACCCATCCCCCAAAATATATATTTGCAACATTTTCATTCAAAAGTATGTATTAGATATTAATATTGATGCGAAAACCCAAATGCTGGGTTCCTCCATATTAAAAACACTGTAGATCTGTGAATTAAGGTTAGAGTGCAGAGAAGGAAAAAATAATAGAAAGAAAAACGGCTGAACACAGCATACGTATCAAGAATCCAATAGAGAATAATGAATAATGAGAAATTGTGAAAGGTAAAGTGTACTAGTGAGATATAAGAACTGATTTGCTTTTTAGCAAATCCTTTTGAACATCTTTCATCAGCCACACACAGTTTTTTCCGTGTATATATATATATGTATATATATATATATATATATATATATATGTTTGTGTGTATATGTATATATGTGTGAATTTATGTATGTATATATGTGTGTATATATGTATATATGTGAGTATTTATGTATGTATATATATGTATGTATGTATGTATGTATGTATGTATAGAGTGTTAGGTGTGGTGTAGAGATACTGAGTATTGAGAAAAACGATCGTCAGAATTTGGGGAAAAGATATTTTTTTATTTATTCATTATTATTAAGTCTTTCGTTCGTTTCTCGAACTCGTCAAATAGAATTTTGTGAATGTACAAATAGCTTGTTCATTTATTTAAAACAGATTTGCGGGGAGGGTTAGAAAAAGAGTACATTTTTTTTTTATTGGGTGAGGTTCCATCACGCCGAAGAAAGATAGCTAGAAATATAGGTTGATAGGTTGGTAGATAGATAGATAGATAGATAGATAGATAGATAGATAGATAGATAGATATATAGATAGATAGATAGATAGATAGATAGATAGATAGATAGATAGATAGATAGATAGATAGATAGATAGATAAAGAGAGAGGGGTAGAGAAAGAAGAGTATCCCACTTCCTATTTACTACTCACTTATTTGGTCATTTACCATTGTATCGGAATTGGTTTAAAGATGGCGACCTCTTTAAAATAAAAAGAAACAAGCGCAGGAGTGGCTGTGTGATAAGTAGCTTGCTTACCAACCATATGGTTCCGGGTTCAGTCCCACTGCGTGGCACCTTGGGCAAGTGTCTTCTGCTATAGCCCCGGGCCGACCAATGCCTTGTGAGTGGATTTGGTAGACGGAAACTGAAAGAAGCCTGTCGTATATATGTATATATATATATATGTGTGTTGTGTGTATATGTGTGTGTTTGGGAATATGTCCACGTTTATACTGTGTAATTTCGATGTTTTGCATTAAAAAACAAAATCACACTTCTTTCAATTCCATGTTTTTGCATTACAAAACATTAGTATAACACTTACAAATTAGAAAAACACGCAAAGCCACACATATACACTTCAATATTTACAGACATGACAATATGTTTCCAATATTTGAGTTATATTTAGAATACAAATTGCACTGTCTCCGTTTTTCTCTCAAGCATTGTTTTTTTACTGCTTGGCAGACGGTCAGACCGTCATTTGAAGATGTTTCTTTCAAATATCATCATTGATTTTCTTGAATAAAATTTATTGAAAAAAAGCTGCAATAATTATGCACCAACCCGATATACTCTTTTACTCTTTTACTTGTTTCAGTCATTTGACTGCGGCCATGCTGGAGCACCGCCTTTAATCGAGCAACTCGACCCCGGGACTTATTCTTTGTAAGCCCAGTACTTATTCTATCGGTCTCTTTTTGCCGAACTGCTAAGCCACGGGGACATAAACACACCAGCATCGGTTGTCAAGCAATGCTAGGGCGACAAACACAGACACACAAACACACACACACACACATCTATATATATATACATATATGCGACGGGATTCTTTCAGTTTCCGTCTACCAAATCCACTCACAAGGCTTTGGTCGGCCCGAGGCTATAGTAGAAGACACTTGCCCAAGATGCCACGTAGTGGGACTGAACCCGGAACCATGTGGTTGGTAAATAAGCTACTTAGCACACAGCCACTCCTGCGCCTATATGCCACTCCTGCGCCTATGTACACGATAATTATTCTTAACTATGTATAGTTCTTTGTGGTGTGTTTCACGATCGCTACTTATATTCTTTGCACGATGTTTTAGGCACTGAGCAATCCCTCTCTTTACACTGTATGGATGGTGGGAATTGAAGTTGAGGTATCGTCCAGTAAAGGTCGGCTTGCGGTATACGGATGTTCTGAATCCATACTTGGTGCGTGTCATTAATACGTCCAGGAGTGCCAGCTGATTGTCTTTTTTTCCTTTTCCAGTGTGAACTGAATGGAAGGCTTTATTGAGTTTACCTGATCGAACAGAACATGGACATCTTCCTGGTGGAGCCAGAGTATAAAGATGTCCAAGTGCTGTTAGAACATGTGAATTCAATAAAGTCATCCAAGCAGTTCACAATGGAAAAGAAAAAAGACAATCAGCAGGCATTCCTGGACGCATTAATAGCATGCACCAAATATGGAAAAGTACCTTAGGAATGAGAACCCAGGTTCAAAATTTCCCCAAAACACCTGATGAAGGCTGGAACGTTGTGTTAACAACAAGCAAGATGAAGACAAATATCTGTCAAATGTAAATAATGTAAATAACGTACATAATCCCTCATCTCTTAAATATAGAACTGTAAAAGATAAAAGATACACACCTTACACACACACACATACATACGCAGAAACACACGCACGTGAGTGTATGTGTGTGTCTGTGTATGTGTCTGTGTCAGTGTCTGAGTGTCTATGTGGGTATTAATGTCTGCATGTCGACTAATAAAAACACTTTTATATCAAACTGTTGGATTAGACGTAGAAGAAAGAGGGCATCTCTGTTTGCATGTCACCAGACTACGAACATTTATGTTATGAGTCAGATACTGTTTTTATTTAAGCCTATATATCAAAGTAAGCAGTTGAGATGGGTTCCAATTTCCAGCTATTTACACCGGAATCGGCAACGATGAAATTTCTGATTGAAATTTCCCTTAGTTGTCAGTTACTCTTGCACATTTTACTCATTGCAATTTGGTTTACTTAATTTTGTTTCCTTGTTATCTAACATTTAATGATTTGCGCTAATTGATTTAAATGTTGGCTGACGTATTTAGCTGATAGGTTAACTAAGAATATAACTTAAACAAACTGAAATTCAACATAATCTTTAGTCCGTTACTATATCCGTTCACATGATATTGAATTTGCGATCACCAACATATATACATACATATGTGTGTGTATGTGTGTCTAAGTATATGTGCGCATTTGTATGTATTAAGGGATGTGATTAAAAAAAGATAGACACAGATGCAGCCTCGGTTGCATCTCTTTTACACACACGACATATCTATATACATATATAAATAACATTTACAAGCATGTATAAAAGAGGGAAAAGGGAAAAGTTCTGGCTTTAAGGTTCTCGTAACCTGCCTAGTTCTTTTATAAGGTATAGAAAACCTGACGGACTTCTGCAGTGTGTGAAAAAAATCATAATTACACTCATCTGCCTGTATTTTCTATTACCCAATGCCAGGACATTTTCAGTTCCCTTTCTTGTATATGTATAGCACACACACAGTCATGTCTATAGAGAATGATATAATGTTAAGTAACGTGAAGTATGGAATTTTAAACTTCATATTTCCACAAACTTCCCATTTCATTTCAGCAACGTAAATGATGACACTTTTAAAATTTGTTTCGAAATGCACGTTGTTCATCTTTAGATATTCTCTTGGCTTAGCTTTGCTGAAAAAGATTAGGAAGGTCTGCACGCTCATTCGTGGCTGATGAGGTCGATGTGGGATTGGCGTATCCGATTTCAATGATGACAGAGATATGATTGTCCAAGATCTGATGACGCAGCTGCATTATTTTTTCGCCTCTGACGTCTGTCTTCAAGAGAGGCACTGCGAGAGATCTGAAGGGAGGAAACACCATCCCTGATGCTATGGCGCCAAGCAGCACGGTCAGCTGTTAGAGTGGACCATTCACGATAACCACGATAGTCACAAACGCTAAAGGACTTCTTCAGGCAGTCCTTGTAACGCTTCTTTGAGCAACCCGTGCTGCAGTGGCCAGTGAAAATCTAACTGTACATGAAGAACTTGGTTAGGTGGTCGTCTTTCATCCTGTACTCGTGTCTTGCCCAACGTAGTCGTGTCTGAAGTAAAATGGCTTTCATGCAAGTAACCATTGCTCGCTTGAGGACCTCAATATCGGTGATGTAGTCATACCAGTTGATGTGGAGAATGATACGCAGGTAGCGTTGGTGAAAACTTTCAAGGAGCCGGAGATAACAGCGGTAGGAGATCCACGAATCAGGGCCATATAGGAGTATCGTGAGGAAGACGGACCGGTAGACTATGACTTTTGTGCTGATCTTAAGATGCTTATTATTTGACACACGCTTGTGTACTATTTACACATCTCTTTCTTTACTACCCACAAGGGGCTAAACACAGAGAGGACAAACAATGACAGACAAACAGATTAAGTCGATTATATCGACCCCAGTACGTAAATGGTACTTATTTAATCGACCCCGAAAGGATGAAAGGCAAAGTCGACCTCGGCGGAATTTGAACACAGAACGTTGCGGCAGACGAAATACCGATAAGCATTTCGCCCGGCGTGCTAACGATTCTGCCAGGTCGCCGCCTTATATGTACTATTTTAGGCTCGCCGCCTAAATATGTACTATTTACATATCAACTTATGTTACTGTTTACCACACGCTTATGGTACTATATACCACATGGTACTATTCACGACATGGTACTATTAACCACATGGTGATATTTACATACCAACTTATAGTATTATTTGACACACGCTTATGGTACTATTTACGTATCAACTAGTAACACACCTGACAACCTTCTACTATGAAGTCGAGTGAAACTGCCTCTGTTTAAACAATAATGGTTCAAACATATAAAATCTCTATGATCTACTATATTCTGCTATATATTCATCCACATAGGAATTTGTTTGGGTAATAACTGACTGATCATTTGAATTCAGTAATTATTACCATTAAGAGAGCTGTTATTCAATATACAATGCTGCTCTCGAAGGATCGACTCCACATAGAACTCCTTAAGGAGGGAACATTTATTATTTATATTGCATTGCACTGCGGCCTACTTCACATATTCACGATGGCGTTATATTAAATATAATAACAACTCAATTGTAGATGTTACTGCGAATCATCACAAGAAACTTGTTCTGAAATTGTATTACCTAAACAAGGTTTTATGTTTCCCTTGCGATAGCTTGCAAAAGTAATTAACATATATATATACGTATGTATGCGTTTGTCTGTTAGTATGTGTGTAATTGTGTGCAAGTGCGCGGGTGCAATTCAATGTGTGAAAATGTGCGAGTAAACGTGGATGTACGTGCATGCTTGCGTGCCTCTGTGTGAGAGTGATAGAGGGTGATAGAGGGTGTGTGTGTGTTTTCGCGCGTGTGTGTATTGTCCAAGTGAAAGAGCATGGTCTGAGAATGTGACCTGAAATAGAATTCTAAATAATTAGAAATCACGATTGTGTGTTGAAGTAAATTATCCACAATTTCCTCTCAAGCACATTCACCAATGGAAACAAGATCTACATTAAATAGACCTCGTTGTCTCTTGTGTAATAAATCTAATTTCAAACTCGTGGCTGGTTATTTTAGAAAACAATATCTCCTGGATACAATTCGAATTCACTTAGACAACTTTCCAGGAAATGTGCTGATTAGCATAAAAAACACACATTCCAGAATAATTATTATAAATCTTATAATCGCGATCAATAACATGATCGATACAACTCTTCCGTGTGTTTCTATGAAGAAGCTGAAATGTCATTTATTAATCAAACTTTGTTCGCCATTGAAGTCTTGAGAAGTAACTGACCAGATTTCTATAGGGCCTGTCTGGACGTCAAGTTCACAAAGTAAAATAAATTACTAAAGTCGAATGTGTATTTGGAATAAAAAAAAGAGTAAAAATCAAAATAGAATAGGATAAGACAGAATTTTTTAATGTCTATTTAGTGTTTTATTCGTTTAATGGTCCTGATATCGTTTCTTTAAATAACTTTGCATTAAATAAATAAATACACAAATAAATAAATAAATAAATACGCCACACCAGAATATTGAATATTTAAATTACTCTACAGAATTAATGAAGCTTAGAACAACTGGAACTAAGGTCGTTTTTTATTAAATAAATCTCGTCAACGATTCAGTAATAAATCTGTGCAATTTGGAATTTTCTATAGTCTCTTAAATAGCTAAGATTATAACTGTGCCACAAAATTTCGAATTATCTAAAACTATGTGATTTTTTTAAACAACGGCATTAAATGTACTTTGTTTAATAATATGGTTTATATATTTTATTAAAAATATAACATATTTCATGTTAGAAGGTAGAATATTTTTCTTTTATGTATAATAAGATAACACGAGGAAGTAAAGTATCATTGCTATACTACGAGTAGAACATATAAGATTGTAAGACATTTAAAGTTTAAAACATGTATTTCCTCGTCTTGGCTTTTAAATATGTTTCGTGTACCAGCTTCTCCTCAGCCATCTTTAGCTAAATGAACTAACTCAGAGAACATTCATACTCAGAGAACAAGTTTTAGGTATTTGTGATATATATCGTGTCTAATTTTCACAACACCGATGTAAAAAAACAAAACAAAAATTAATGTCTGCATTTGTTCTATAATCCGAACTTCTCTTATGATTATTGCCGGCGAGCAGGCAGAATCTTTAACAAACCAGGTAAAATGATAAGCGGCATTTCTGACTTCAAATTCCGCCGAAGTGGACATTGTCTTTTATTCATTTGGGATGGATACAATAAGTAGCATTTGAGTCCCGTGGCCGAAGTAATGCACTTATGTCTAGCCCCACCCACCGATTCTACTGGTCTTGTATCAAAATTTGAAATCAGTATTTTCGGGGTAAGTGTAAGTATTCCCTTAACGGAATGCAATGCCTGGCTCAACACTTAGCTGTTCGTAGTTCGTTGGTTATCACGTTTATTTGACATGATAGACGAGGTGCTTTCTTTACTCTACGCCTCCTCACTCAAGGATGTAGATTGCAGTTCGAAAGAACAGTATGTCTATAGCTATAAGCGCAGGAGTGGCTTTGAGGTAAGTAGCATGCTTACCAACCACATGGTTCCGGGTTCATTCCCACTGCGTGGCACCTTGGGCAAGTGTCGTCTACTATAGCCTCGGGTCGATTAAAGCCTTGTGAGTGGAATTGGTAGACAGAAACTGAAAGATACCCGTCGTAAATATGTATGTGTGTGTGTGCGTGTGTGTCTGTGTGTCTGTGTGTCTGTGTTAGCCGTTCGACAAAAGAGGCCGACAGAATAAGTACTAGGCTTACAAAGAATAAGTCGTGGGGTCGATTTGCTCGATTGAAGGCGATGCTCCAGCATGGTCGCAATCAAATTACTGAAACAAGTAAAAGAGTTGCAGTTTTTTCCCGAGCCGAATAGCCTTGAAAATATACCATCTACTGCAAACTGTGATTGACTAATGCCTTTGCACATTCACATACGTGTGTATGTATGTATGTATGTATGTATGTATGTATGTATGTATGTATGTATGTATGTATGTATGTATGTATGTATATATGTATGTATATATGTTTGTATGTATGTATGTATTAATAATTAAATGAATAGGTAATGCTAAAGTAAACACCAGACTAAAAAATGACTGGTCGATAAGATCTATGTAGTGTCACCATATGGTGGTAATTCATTTATTAAAATCATTAAAATTGTATGATAACCCAATATGAAATTATCAAAGGCCACGGTATTTCTCATTGCTCAACGAACCAATAAACCAATATATTTTAATATTATTCCGCTTCTTTTTTTAAATTTAATATCTAAAATATAAATTTCCATACATATGTGTTCCTAGAATTCACGTTCGGTATAAAATCTCTATACGGTTTTTGAGGAACCTGATTCTGTATGCAGAATTCGATATATTGGACAAAATCTGAGGCAATACATGAGCTCTTTTTTGTAATGGCCTATTAATTTCGTTTATATTTTAATGGCAAACTATTCAGACTTACATTTTACATCATGGCTTGAAAAGTGGGTACCAGTATGGTGATGAAACGAGTAAATTGCAATCGAAAATAAGAGTGCGCGACAGTCCATCTGTTGATGGACGGCAGCGCTGTTTGCTTAAAATTGAGAAATTTTGACTGTGAGAAAATAATGAAAGCAATATTCACTAAACAAGCACCATAATACAAAGAAATAATTAGACGTAAAATATAAAAAAATATTAGAATTGGGAATCAAAGGTGAAAATATTACCAAGTGTCTTGTAGAAAACCGTCCGGAAGGCAGTCTTTCTGCTAGTATAATGTTAACGGTATTTACGTAATATATGTGCTTTGTGTATTGTCCAGTGGCAACGGCGTATACACTGTCAAAATGCCGGAGGTTAAAACACCTTCGGCACATTGAGAGTGTATATACTCCACCAGGCTATTGCAGCCACAGGAAAATACATGGAACTTATACCTTAAGTATATGTAGTTAATAATATTCATCATCCTAGAACTGCTTGTATTTCATATATATATATATATATATATATATATATATATATATATATCGTTGAAAAACAAGACAAAGACAGGTGTATGAACAACAAGCAAGTGTAATTGTTTGACGCTTGAGAAAAATGATAGTCTTTTAAGTTTCGAGCATACGCTCTTCAACAGAAAGCAATAAGAGAAGATAAACAGTGGGAGGGGAAACACTGTAGATTTCAGCGGTCCAGAATAGAGTATTAATTAAAAGTAGGATATGAATTTTGTATAAGACTTTCATTACAAACAACATATGTTTCGATCCATCAGTCTGGGTCTCTTCTAGTACATTGATAAAGAGGCAGATGGGTGGCAACATATGTTGTACCTAATAAATGTCTATTATGAAATCCTTCTCCTACTATTAATTAATACCATTACCCTAACTGCCACTGCAAAGTTCCTGAAATACACCCAACAGGAGTGTACCAAACCTGCGAATAACAGCAAGTAGCCTAAAGTGCACTGATAGTCTAATCAAAATTTAAACGCACTAATCGACTTATATCTATTTATTATTATTATTATTATTATTATATTATTATTATTATTATTATTATTATTATTATTATTATTATTATTATATACATGCATATATATATGTATGTATGCATATGTATATATAAATACAGTTTCTCCCTCACGCTGTTTATCTTTACCTTATTCCTTTCTGCTGAAGTGCATAGGCTCGAAACGTAAACTACTTTATAGTTTTTCTCACACGTCAAACATATATATATATATAAATATATGTATATATATATATATATATATATATATATTATATATATATATAATATATATATATATAATATCTATATATATATATAAATATATGTATATATATAATATATATATATATATATATATATATATATATATATAAATATGTACATATATATATATATATATATATATATATACATATATATATACATATATATACATACATATATATATATATATATATATATATGATGCAGCACGGACTTTGTCAGTGAACAGGTCGCGGATTTTAGCGACGAAACTATTTTGACAAATTAAACTTAAATGTTGAAGTGAATCGAACGGCTTTTGTGTGTTTCTTAAATGGCTTATAAACACCTTCCACGCTGCAATTGTTTTCGTTTCAGCACACGATATATATATATATATATATATTATATATATATATATATATATATATATATATATATATATATATATATATATATATATAATATATATATATAAACATATATATATATATATTGTGTGTGTGTGTGTGTGATGTAACTTGTGGGTTAAATATTCATATTTATTGAGAAAATTGAATTTGTCTGTAGTTGAGTGTTTGGGGAAAGGTTTTTCGCTGTATAATTGATCAAGAATTCATGATAGGACTAAATAACCCAAAATTTCTTTACTGAAATGTCTAGGTTCGGTAAGAAAACGCTTGACCTTGTATGAAAATTATATCCATTATAGCGAATTTTTCAGCAGACATTACTTCATGAATCAATGCTAACGACTTGTAGTTATACTTTTGTAGATTATTGGTTATTCTAAAATCTGATTCCAAGTCCATTTCGCCAAGTGTTAAATAAATTTCTAGAAATTCTTTTCTACTTTTCGATGCCTCTAAGAGAGGAAATAATCTTGAGTATATCCAAAGAGATAATTAACTCACTATCTCTCGTTTGGATTATCTGAATTTCTGTTGCCGGTTGCAGTATATTTTGACAGTTGTAAAGTTTGTTAAACTTTGAAAGAAAGTTGCTGCTGTAATGACATAATATTCCGGTTCTATTACTTACATTTAGAAGACGGTATAGTAAAGATTTTAACCAATAAAAAATACTGGTAAGTCATTATTTTGGCAAAAGCAACCTAATCGAATATTGGTTTGACTACAATTTCTTGAAACGCTCAGTCAGTTGTAATCGATATGGTTTAAAAAAAATATTGGTCGAAGGTTTTAGTTTGGTAGGCTCCATAGTATTGCTAATGTTAGTGTTAATAAGTAATCTCATAATTAATATAACTCCTTTTGAATACGAAGTCAATTACAAGGTATATTAAATTTTATATTAAGTAGCTTTCGATGTTCTATACATATGCAATAAAAGTATCTAACAAGTAATTTAATTTGGTGCAGAATATACCATTAAATCCAAATTAAGCTGGCAATTTGATTATAAAGCAATACACTCTAATGATTATACACAAACTATTTCAAGCTTTAGATGTTGATAAACCATGTGACACAAATAGGTTTTTGAATCGAATATATACAAACATAATTATTTCTAAAGAAAGTATTCCTATATAAAACATTGGTCTCTGCGTAACATTTATGGAAAATCAGGAGAGAATATGACTTAAGATAGAAAAAATATTTATCTGAAGAATCAAATGTCGTATAATGAAAAATTTCGATTATGTATATATAGATTGAAAACCTAAATATACAAAAAATTATATGCAAGTCCACGATGGTGGAGTGCTAGGCGCTAAAATTGGAAATATTTGAACTCTAAGAATATGTTTAAATATATAGATATGCAAATAGCATGTATATGTGAATGGAGTATGTGTGTGCACGCGAGCGTATAAAGGGGAAGTCAGGTAGATAGATACATGCACGCACACACACACACACGCGCGTATATATATATATATATATATATATATGTATGAATGTGTGTGTGCGAGCGCGCGTGTGTATGCATGCATGTTTCTATCTACCTAACTTTCTCTTAGCTCGTCCTGTAACCGTTTTTTTCGTTTTTTTTCGTTTTCTTGTTTTATGTTTTTTTGTTTTTCCCGTTTCTCTTGTCTTATTGTGGTGTCCTGTACTCACGTATAATTATTTATATATGCATATATATATACATGTAGATGTAGGTACGTACATATATGTTTGTGTGTATGCATATATTTTTATTTATCACATATATATATATATATATATATATATATACTTTCACGCAGATATACCACAAATTCACAAGGGCATTTTATTCCATTACATGTAAATTAGAAGGAAATATTTTGCGTGGCATGGAAGAGCAAGGGAGATTGAGACCGGTTTCTTTGGCAACGAATTATATCATGTTTTAGGGCGTATTATTAACGATGCCCATCTTTTTCAATATACCTCCACGGATGACATATATGTTAGATATTATTGTTGTATTGTATCGACTTTCTAATTTGGGAGAATGTGATATAACTCAACCCCTGCCACGATGGAATACTGAAGCTGAATGTTTCTGGCATGTTACCAAGTGATTCACCGATTTGGAATCTATTCAAATTTGTCTTTTTCTTCAATTCCCCGTAGTTATTGTTTTAACAAAATATAGTACAAGTCAATATATTTGGGAAAATGTATGCAGATATATATTTCAATTTTCATGGTCACAATCTTAGTTTTGGTTTTGTCAAAACGCAGAATATACTTTCATCGTTTTAATCAGGGAAAAAAATAATTGTATTTGCTTGAATTCATTATGGTTGTAGGTGGAGGCGCAATGGCCCAGTGGTTAGGGTTGCGGAATCGCGGTCATAGGATCACGGTTTAGATTCCCAGACCGGGCGTTGTGAGTGTTTATTGAGCGAAAACACCTAAAAGGTCCACAAGGCTCCGGCAGGGGATGGTGGTGATCCCTGCTGTAGTCTTTCACCACAACTTTCTCTCACTCTTACTTCCTGTTTCTGTTGTACCTGTATTTCAAAGGGCCGGCCTAGTCACTCTCTGTGTCACGCTGAATATCCCCGAGAACTACGTTAAGGGTACACGTGTCTGTGGTGTGCTCAGCCACTTACACGTTAATTTCACGAGCAGGCTGTTCCGTTGATTCGGATCAACTGGAGCCCTCGTCGTCGTAACCGACGGAGTGCTTCCATTATGGTTGTAGACGTAGAATTCACTATTACAAAAGTATTAAATCATTATATAATACATCATATATTCGAATTAACTTCTGTCTTCTACTCGTGTTTCTGAGCAGTTCAATTAGTGTTCGATATATATGTAAACATATACTTGGGGGAAAAAAGTAACAATGTCTCAAAACCAGTGTCTCAGATCTAATGTCTCACAACTATGTTCGAATTTACGACATAACTACGTTGTCATTAATATACATTACTCAGAGAATAGCATTTGATTTTAAATGAAAACACACCACAGTAAGATGTCAGAAGATGATTTGAGGAGTTTATATTGTAACACATCCACAGCAAATAAATATATTTAAGTCAATGGCTTATATCATATTCCATGTGCATATCGAGAGATTCTCTAGCGTATGCATTACTGTCCAGTTGATAGTATTGCTTAACATGTGCGATGTGAAACCACTACTGAATGATCAACGCACATTACCGAAGAGAAAATGTACATCCTATTTGCAATAGTTTGAATACGCCATTGACTAAAATAATTATCATGTACCCTATTAAATCATAAATTGCTGAGGAAATTGTCCATTTTAACTAGTTATCTATTGGTTATATACAGTAAGTCTTGTTACTTTCATAAAAATATGTGGACATAAAACTTGCTAAGAAACTTAGATTTGTTTTTTCTTTAATTTTTCTCAAAGATTCATTATTTTCCGACACTTTATTTCACATTGCTCCAGTTCACTCAGCTGTAGAAATGAGTTGCAACGTCATTGGTGCTAAGCTGCATCGGTCTTTTCATTTCCCTCGGACAATATCTGTGGAGTGGAGATGGGAGGCTGTATGCATAGGCGAGTGGTGGTCTTCCAAAAACAACCTTGCTCGGACTTGTGCCTCTGAGGGTAACTTTCTAGGTGCAATCTCATGGTCATTCACGACTGAAGGCGTCTTCAGACATTATAAGATACAGCATAAACAGTTAGTTAGATACCATAACGCACGCACATACACACGCATGCACACACACACACACACACACATATATATATATATACATACTTGCATGTATATATATATATATTTCTTTACTACCCACAAGGGGTTAAACACAGAGGGGACAAACAAGGACAGAGAAAGGGATTAAGTCGATTACATCGGCCCCAGTGCGTAACTGGTATTTAATTTATCGACCTTGAAAGGATGCAAGGCAAAGTCGACCTCGGCGGAATTTGAACTCGGAACGTAACGACAGACGAAATACGGCTACGCATTTCGCCCGGCGTGCTAACATTTCTGCCTTGTATGTATATATGTATGTATATATAATAAATATTTTTGCATTATATTTAGAAGACCACGACTTCAAATATCGCCCTTTTTATAGTGTGTATATATATATATATGTATATATTGGTAACTGTACGCAAGTATTTATCTGTGTTTATAAATATTTTTCACTTATATATACTCGGTATATTCAACCAATGAGTGTATAGTAATTTTCGTTACAGAGCACGAACTAAGATATTGTGTTGTCCGAAATTTTATAGATATTATTGTCCACTTCCTAGCATTCAGCCTTGTGCCAAAAGGAGGACAAATTTACAGTGGTTTGTAGACATTTGACATCTACTTCTACCGGATTGGTGTTGTCGCGCCAACGTCCTTAATTATAATTATATATTCATAATTATATGCTTAGATATTAAATTTACCAATATCGTGGTTGTTATACGCTGGCCACCGATATAATCATTTTAACGACTATATCCCCAATTTATACAAACAGACACACAAACAGACACACATGTATACACGCACGCACGCATACACACATATACATGCACATACACAAACACACACATATATACACGAAGGGACACACATACACATATATATACATGCATGTACATATATATATATATATATATATATATATCTTTTAAAATGTCTCTTTTGTGTATTCGCGCGTGCGTGTAAAATTAATATGCACAGAATTTAGCAATTTTGGAGAACTAAAAGGGAGAATTAAAACTGTCACGAAATGTGACTATGGTGCTAGAAAACACCAACATTGCTGGAAATCAGAGCTAAAAATGCTCTAATGCTATAATCAACGTACATATATGTAAATATATACACTAACTTGGACTTTAATCGTTCCAAAAGTGCCGATGGAGTATTATTTATTCTGACCTGAGTTTTGGCAATTTCCGTTTGTCTCCTCAGAGCGGACTGGCTCGAACTCCGGCTCTTTCTGGACTCACTTCTTATTAGTATATATGCTTTCATCAGTGAAATCTACGGAGGATTTAGTGAACGAAAAAAAATATATTCAAATAAATTAAACATAATATCATGAATAGCGATAGCGAAACCGGTCAATATATGAAAATTTATATTAAAACCATGTAAGTGTGCGTATTTTCCTTTTTTAATTTCTTATATATATATATATTATATATATATATATATATATATATCTTTTAAAATGTCTCTTTTGTGTATTCGCGCGTGCGTGTAAAATTAATATGCACAGAATTTAGCAATTTTGGAGAACTAAAAGGGAGAATTAAAACTGTCACGAAATGTGACTATGGTGCTAGAAAACACCAACATTGCTGGAAATCAGAGCTAAAAATGCTCTAATGCTATAATCAACGTACATATATGTAAATATATACACTAACTTGGACTTTAATCGTTCCAAAAGTGCCGATGGAGTATTATTTATTCTGACCTGAGTTTTGGCAATTTCCGTTTGTCTCCTCAGAGCGGACTGGCTCGAACTCCGGCTCTTTCTGGACTCACTTCTTATTAGTATATATGCTTTCATCAGTGAAATCTACGGAGGATTTAGTGAACGAAAAAAAATATATTCAAATAAATTAAACATAATATCATGAATAGCGATAGCGAAACCGGTCAATATATGAAAATTTATATTAAAACCATGTAAGTGTGCGTATTTTCCTTTTTTAATTTCTTATATATATATATATTATATATATATATATATATATATATCTTTTAAAATGTCTCTTTTGTGTATTCGCGCGTGCGTGTAAAATTAATATGCACAGAATTTAGCAATTTTGGAGAACTAAAAGGGAGAATTAAAACTGTCACGAAATGTGACTATGGTGCTAGAAAACACCAACATTGCTGGAAATCAGAGCTAAAAATGCTCTAATGCTATAATCAACGTACATATATGTAAATATATACACTAACTTGGACTTTAATCGTTCCAAAAGTGCCGATGGAGTATTATTTATTCTGACCTGAGTTTTGGCAATTTCCGTTTGTCTCCTCAGAGCGGACTGGCTCGAACTCCGGCTCTTTCTGGACTCACTTCTTTATTAGTATATATGCTTTCATCAGTGAAATCTACGGAGGATTTAGTGAACGAAAAAAAATATATTCAAATAAATTAAACATAATATCATGAATAGCGATAGCGAAACCGGTCAATATATGAAAATTTATATTAAAACCATGTAAGTGTGCGTATTTTCCTTTTTTAATTTCTTATATATATATATATATACTTCTATTAAAACTTGACTTGTAATTTTCTTTTAATTCATTATATATTCGATGTTATAGCAAATGAAAATTGCTTTCTCATATAATTCAGACCTGTATATACTATAAGTAGTTCTAACTAGAAATAATTCCTGATAGAGTCTGTCTATGTGATTCATTCTACTTCATTTTTTTACTCGCATATATGTATGAAATCTCGGAAAAATCGTAACCAAATTCTTCTCTGTCGGTGTTTGAAGCCATATAGTTTGTCGCCTCACTGTTTCAATATACATAAAATATATAAGATATATAATAGATAAATATGTAAAATTTTGTTATAAAGTATATTATTTATCGAAGTAGAAAAATGTCGAAACTTTGACAGACTTACCAAGATTACTGATTGATACAAGTAATTCACGTATTCCAAACTTTTATTTTTATTATATCGTGCCAAAAGAACAGATGAAAAATATTTCCAGTAACACTGATGGGTATGATAGATGGAAGTTTTGTGACATAGATAAATAGCAAAATTGTCTCAGAGAAAAGAACTGAAATGATAAGGAAATCGACAGAAGACAGATATTGTAAAACAAAGTCTGCCAGAAATAGAGTAAGACACACAGTCGAGACATGCGCATTCAACAAAACATTCTAAAGATTAAAAGCGTACTGCAATATGATTTCAGATACGATTTTTCTGAAGAAAAATATAATTGCATCCGAGACGTTGGTTATATTATTGTTTATGTTTTTACACTTATTTTATTTTCCATATTGTCATTTTCTCCCTTATCTCCTATTTCTTTTTAATATAAACCATAATCATCTTCAACACCATATCATCGTCGTCGTCGTCGTCGTCGTCGTCATCATCATCATCATCATCATCATCATCATCACTGCTATGGATATCGTCTTCGTTCTCTTCATAGTCGTCATCATCCATGCCATAACACTATGATTATGATTGTATCTTTATGCAGCGAGGCGAAACACTGTTATTGCGTAACTAAAAATATGAGAAAAACCTCTTACGTTTCCAAGCAATCTACTAAAAATATCAGTTAAACTTTCCTCAAAAGACATTAAACAACGCAGTTTTAGTTTATGTCACAGAATTCTGTGTTATTCTTCGTATAAATCTTAATTGATATGGCTGTAAAAATAAAATCAACAATTATTTGTCTAAAAGCTATTCATCAAATTGACGTAACATAAAAATCAACAAAACCATTCATGGAACAGACGATAGGAAGGACGCCCATATCATATAATATACTCGTACAGTATGGTTGGACTATGCTCAAGAGGGTATAATCTAGAAGTCGAGTTGTTACAATCTTGTCCAATTTATAGATGTACAGTACCAAGCAACACCAGTACCAATGCATATTAATAACATAGGATGTTTGGAATGAATAACCATTTTCGTAATGTACATATCTGACCATATTCCAAATGAATTATTATTGACCGATATACAAATATTAACCGTTTCCTCCATACGTGGTTTCCATTTCATAAAAAGCAATATTTTAGATGTTTTCGAACGAACTTCCTATAGAAATCATACAGTTAGAAAAGCATAGTTTGGAAAAGACAGGAAACATATAATCAAAGTTGAAACATGCTGATTATATTTATAAAGTTCCTGCTTGTGATGCATTTTTGTGCGTGTCATTGTGCTGTGGCCTCTTTTAACCTTACTGTATATACGGCGCATGCATTAACATATATTTGGCTATTCTTTCTATTTTAAATTATATCAAATTGACGGAGGGAGCCTCGTTGACTGGCTTTCGTGCAAATGGTTTATAGCGTATGCGAGCACAAATAACGAATTAGGGGGATTTTTTATATCCACAGTGGGCATTCATACCCTCCCTCATACATCGGCAGAAACATATTATGCGTGTGTGCGCGTGTGTGTGGAGTATGTGACAGTATTCATGTGTCTCTGCAACATAGTGAATATACTGGTATCGTGTTTATTATCCGGTTTGGATAGTTTCAATAACAGATCGATTAAATAAATTATTTAAACACCATCAATCAATACAAACAATGATTATATAGTTTGATGCGAAATTAAGTGTAACTGAATTCTATCGTTGCATCCTGATAGTGAAAACGATCAAATGCAGGTGTTGCTATCATTTTTGTCTGATTTCTTTCCATAATTCTATTTCGAGAACACATCTATAATGGGACTAAACACTTGATTGAGCATTATATATTTATGTATTTTCTTTTTCCTGTCTTGTTTCGTATCTCAGTTTTTTTCTTCACATTTCTTCTTTTCATCTTGTTCCGTTTGAAGTAGAATAGCTTTTTTTTCTTGTAGATATTCTTTTACATTTTATACTGTTTTTATATTACAGTATACTATTACAATATTTTGATTATGGTTGGATTAATGCTCTATTCAATTTAATGCAGAATTAATCATTCCTTTCACGCGTACATTTTTCTTACTTATATCCTACTATTGGGTTGGTGCACAATTATTGCGGCTTCTTTTCAACAAATTTTTACTTAACTAAAACAATTACAATTTTTTACAAATACATCTTTAAATGATGTCTAACCCTTTACCAAGCAACTGGGAAGCAGTAATTGAAGGCGATACTTATATCCTCCGGAATAATCATTTAAAGATTGTTTTGTTACTTGTAGTTATTGTTTTTATTGAATAAAATTTCTTGAAAAAAGCCGCAATAATTATGCACCAACCCAATATTTATCACCAGTTTTCTTTTTCAGGTTCATCATTTTGTATTCTTTCTATCTCCCTTTCACGCTTTTTGTTATGATCTTATTTTCTTGGTTTTACTCTTGATATATCCACCCGTTTTTCCTAATGAGCATTCGTGGATATGATTATATTTACTACAACAGAAACTTAAATTCCTCCTCTGTCATCGGAATTTCACCTACATTAAACCTCCTCATCTAACCCAAGTTACTGTGTCTGGCGCCAATATCGATTTATATCGTACTGTGTACTTTTGATTATTTTACTCTACATTTTCACAAGAATGTCCAAATCTCCAATTTCCAACACACTAACCTACTTACAAGCATCTCATTCAGAAGATTTCTCGTTCTATTACAAGTTTATTTCCGAGGGTGTGACGATACGAGAGTATTGGGTGTCATTTAATAGTGGTAAATTTATATACACTTCTTTATTTCATTTCAAAACATTATATGCTTTAGGTAAACCAAACTTTATTCAGAAAATCGTAGGCGATAATATCATTTGAAATGTATATCTATACTCTTTTGAGTCTTCCATATTTTACTCTACAATTGATATAATTTTTCTTCAATTCACACATCATGGTTTCTATAACAACTCTTATGCTTATGTGTATATATATGCTTATTCTTGTATATATATATATATATATTCTGAAAATATATATTATCTTATATTGTAAACGTATATATATACATATATATATACATTTACAATATAAGATAATATATATCTTCATAATATAATATAATATAATATAATATATATATATATATATATATACTATATATATATATATATTATATACACATATATACATATAATTATTGATGGACCAGACTGTATACTAGGCTTTGGTTATGCAATATATATATATATATATATATATATAATACTATATTATATCATATCATATTAGAGGGAACACGACAACAAAATCCAAGGCAGGATAATTATCTGAAGTCATTTAGAATAATTCAATTTGGATAACGTGAATTTGAAGTCGTACAGTTGTTTCTGGGAATGTTTAACATACTTTGCTTCCTTAATTTTTATGGAAGTTTGAATTATACTCCCGTAGCTGGGCTTTTAATAATATCCAGATTCATTAAGTGAAGCCTTTGAAAAATATATACTCGATCTATATGCTGAAATTAATTGATAGACATATTACGCTTTTTATAGGGAGTAAAACTCTCGTTAAGTCTATGTCAAACTTTTAAATTTAATGTTTTAAACCTGTGTTGATCGTGAATTTATGAAAAATGATGAAATGACGTGGAGCGTTGATAATGATATAATACCTTCTGGATATCAAAACATGTGCATGTTTCTGTATAGTGTTGTCCATCTGCCACATCGCAGGAGAAGGACTTATCTGAAGAATTTCCGTTGTTATTCCATCAACTAGCACGCGTGTTTTCTACTGAGAATATTTCGGGAGTGGCTGTGTGGTAAAGAGATTGCTTACCAACCACATGTTTCCGGGTTCTCTCCCACTGCGTGGCACCTTGTGCTAGTGTTTCCTACTATAGCCTCGGGTCGACCAAAACGTTGTGCGTGGATTTGGTAGACGGAAACTGAAAGATTCCCGTCGTATATATGTACATATATGCACATGTCTATATATGTTTGTGTGTCTGTGTTTGTCTCTCCAACATCGCTTGACAACCGATGCTGGTGTGTTTACGTCACCGTAAATTAGCGGTGCGGCAAAAAAAAACGAACAGAATAAGTACTAGGCTAACAAAAATAAGTCCTGGGGTGGATTTGCTCGACTAAAGGTGGTGACCCAGCATGGCCGCAGTCGAATGACTGAAACAAGTAAAAGAGTAAAGATAGTAGAGTCCTGAATATAACTTCTTTGTACTTTGCATTGCTATATACATGCAATGATCTCCTCTATCTGTATGTCTCTCTATCTGGCTGCCTGACCCTCTATGTATTTGTTTGGTTGCATCTCTGACCTGCTGTCACTCTCTATATCGCTCTATGCTTCTCTCACCCTGATACGAAAAAGAATTGAGTTATATTGTTCTTAAGCACATTTGCAACTGTCCAATTCTATAAAATTTACTGCGCATCGGCTAAATTTAAGCGTTCTAAGTAAATGTGACCAGAATATTGAAAATTATTTCAATTATTTGGCACTTCAATTTTTATTTCTACCTAATAATGCAGAGTATGTTAGAAAATAACTAATATCCAAATCACATTTCTCTTCTTAATAATATTATATTTAATCATTGATCTTTGCAGAGTTAATCCGAAATAACATATTAAATTTCATACATTTCCGAAATACATTGTATATTCATTGAAAACAATGTTTTTATCGCTTAAAGTTTATACAAAATTACCAGATAATTTACTTACATGTTGCATTAAAGAATATTGATAATCCCAGTAAACAGATTACTGAAATCGAGGTTATGTTATAGTGCTTGTGATTCATTTAGAATAATGCGTTTTGAAATCCATGAAAAAGACATTCCAATTACATATTTCTGTCTAATTCATTGCCATTAATCGGCATTGATTGATAATATCAATGTGTTGATTTCAGAGAAAAAGGTGCTAGTTCTATTCTATTTGCCTTTATTTCTACTTTATAATGAAATGGATGTTTTATATAAACTCTAAAGTTTGGTAAACGTTGTGGTCATAAAACACTTTACCTGATGTTGCCTTTTGAACCAGACCCTTCGGATCACCTCATAGTGGATAACATTACTGACGTTGCATAATGAGTGAATGTTTGTGTGTAGGATTATATATTAAGAAATAAATAATTGTATAACAGTATTAACGACTCCAGATATCACACATACCATATCTTTTATTGATGTGGAGTTTGCATGGAATCTGTTGATTTACCATCACGCCATCAAACATGCCATTGGTACGATGGTTGTCTATACTAATAACATGCTGGTATGCATATACTTATGCATATATAAATATACATGCATCAATTATGTATCATACATATATGTATATGCATATGGCATATACTATCTAAATATATATGAATATGTTTATTTTTACTTCTACTAATTACATTCTCGAAGAAACTAGAGGATAAATATTATCTAGTACTTACGTCTGTATAAAGTAGGATGGCTAGAAATTTACTCTATATCACATACAATATGAAGCATTGTCTAAAACGGAAATAATTAGCGTATAATACAGTTTCATTTTACCGATATAATTTGAGTTGTATAGGCAGAGTAAATTATTTAATGCGTCTATAAACACAATAAATATGAATATATCACTTAATAATATATGATGGTTCTCATACTAAATTTTCTGAAATAATTGTTCCAGAATACTTTCAAATTAATATAAATTGACAATGATGGATGTACGAGCCATTATGTACGACAACAAAAGATTTTCAGCGTTTAGATTTTATTTCGTGTGTAGACATTATTTCCAAGGCAAATAATATATATATATATATATATATATATGATCTTTCCAGTTCCGCACGAACAATGAAGTTTATAGATACACGATAGCAATCACTTTTCGAATTTCTTTATGACTAATGAATCTTCAAACATGAGTATATGAATTAAAGAAAAAGTAATGAAGATATGACACCTAATTAATAAATGTAGAAAATAAACGAAATGATACATCGTTTAAAAATACTGATCTCTTGTCAAAAAATTTTAATGCATTTTTAGATCAATGTATTCTATTTCAGAACCAATAAGTTTTGATCTGATTAATATATTTTATATATTGAAAAATGCAGTTTCAATCTAGACTTCATATCTCTTTCTACTTGTGTCATTGTTTTTTTAGACATGTTCGAATATTTCTATGATATCCTATAGTTGTGTTCTGAATATAGTCTCAAAACATTTATGCCATAAAATACATAACTATGCAACGACGATGCATCTAAGCACAAACTGAACTCGTTGAAATGATATTTTGTGTGACATCAAGGTCTCCAAAAATCATCATTTTGTTGGACAGAGAAAAGAAATCTTCAGCAGAAACAAATGACCATTAAGAAAGAGCAGATAGAGGTTAGCCTTTGGTTAAATGAATGTTCAAAACCATTGAGATTCCCTCGTATAAATGAAAGAAATACAACGATTTTCTTTGTAGGATACAATGAAGACACGGGGATAAGTTTAATCTGCCACAATAAATAATTCTCATTACCACAAAGCCCATTAGATTGGAACCTGTTAATATGCTCCAGGAAAACCACCTCTGTATTTTCTGACAGGCTATCGAGAAAAACAAAATCATATTCTAATTTCTTTATAAAAATGGTATGGTATATTTCAGTTTGAAGAGAATTAGACTACCATACCTAAAATGTTTTACTCACTGTCTGGATTTACAAGTCATGTGGCGAACAGGAATTTAAATTCAGGACATAGTTAGATATAGCTTAATATGATCACTAGCTGATTTGAGGCATGCGCATTTGAAATTACAATATATTTATAAATAACATTGATGGTTCTTCTCACTTCAATGTAATTATATAAAAAGAATATAACATCTTGGGGCTCTATATTCAGTATTGTCTCTCAGTCATTATTACCTTGTCTCTGTGCCGTTTATACCTATTACCATTGAGTATATTGATTTATTTATATAATGCTATATGTTTATAGAGAATACACTATATCTGAATCTACATACGATCGAGCAAATAAATCTTTCGTAAAGCTCAGTCATGAATTCTATCTTTTGCATGCTATTTCACACAACATTATATTCATGTACTCCGAATGTCTTATATTCCAAGGCAATGGGAATAACTATACACCCTTTTTATGAAAACACTATAAAACGGTTATAGTTTTGTGAATAAACCACCATATTAATCAGTTCTCTATGTCACGAAACCTTACAATCAACAGCCAAAATAAAATTCCTTTTCAAAGCTATATGTCTTATAATGGCTTCATGCATTGTGACAGAAGCAAATCTATTAAATACGTAAAGGAACCGCACGAGCTGATATGTAGCATTGGAATTTCCTTGTAGGATATATAGTGAATATATTTCTATATGTGGAATTACTAGTGGTAATCAATGACCTCTAAATTTTTGCTGTTAAGAAAGGAAATGCGCTTCAAATATCTGGATTACAATTAAAGTTCGCCCATGTATTCTTTCTATGACAATACAGCCTGAGAGACAGGTTTCATTATTTAAACCAAATACATATTTGGAAATAGTTTCTGACTGTAAACAAGCGAATCACATGTTATCTATACCTATAGTACACTGTTCATTTACGGTAAGTTTTACTTCTTTATTTTACTAATTTTCAACGATGTGTATCAAACGAAAGAAAGTTAAATGCATTGGCTACGAAGGACATATCGATGCTTAAGCAAATTGTCCGACACACTCCCAGTTCAGTTAACTGTGACTTCACTTTTAATGATGTTACTAAGTTTGAAACATTTCCAAATTTCAAACAAATTACAGCCAAAGACAACAAACCTAATTGCAAGCTGAAAATAAAGAATTGCAAATAAATTATATAACGAAAAATTTAATAAGAAATAAAAAAAAAGACAACTTTGAAAATATCGTTTCGTAGTTCTCACTTTATATAAATTATATTTGTTATAAGTATAGAATAGTTTTATTCAGTTAATCAATAGACAATTGGCTTTACACATTTAGATAGTTTTCCATTTCTATTTTTAATAATTGAGTTATAAATTCAGTAGACATGTGCCATGTATACAATTTAGATTCTCTATTTCACTGTCGATAGGAAGTAAATTCCATAAAAATACTCAAATAATTCCATCTTAAATACATCGTTAATTACCTTTTAAATGAGATGAATATGACACATTTCATTCCCTCTATATTGAGTATACTGCCCTCCAAACACAACCAACTTCCGCAATGAACCTTGTAAGAAGTAACAGCAGTGCATTCAAACGTCGAAATAATTATTTATAAAGATTTAATGTGAGGACTTAACGAGTGATTCGAAATAACCACAATTTCATATTATATCGAATTTATAGCGCATTTCAAGACAGATAGCCAATACTCTCCTTATTGTTTTCTGAGATAAATACAATACTTTAGACATGAAAAACAGAAAATGTATATCTAAACAGCATTAAGCCAATAACAGATTATATAGTTCCTGTGTGGATTTCTAATTTGTTTTGTATATACTAAAAGAACCGCCCAGTTCCTATAACCAAGGACGCCATACAGACACTGTGCCTATATGGCTTTCACACGAAAAGAAATAGTAAATGTGAATGATTAACCAGATAGTTGAGAAGCAAATATTGTAACCCTACGTTTGAGTGAAAGTAGACCTGAAATCACAATTAAAGCAACAAACAAATTTACGCTAATAAGAACCTGTTACAGCATAACCCTCAAATCGCACGAAGTGTTTAAGTAGACATCACGCTTATGTAGACATTTAAACAAAAACAGCATTATAGCAATGGATAATGTTTGCAGTTCCAGACACCGATGTGATGTATAGAACAAACAATAACAATTCTCATATTATGACTATCTCTCTTCCACAGGGCTAAATATTAGCATGCATTACTACATTAGATTTTGAGAGCGTAAAACATGCTAATATATCCAAGCTGCAAGTGCAACCGATTATAGAGAGCATACGGAGTACGGCTTTTCAATTCGCCTATGCATAATATCTGCAGTAAGATATTATGGATCTGATCTTTTCTGTTAAACGACAATCAGAGCTTGTAGTTCCTGGCTATGATGGATCAGAACGGATCAGGAGCTAATAAAAAAAGAACATCAATAACCAAATATCATGTTTCTGGCAAATATGTTAGATAAGATAACGAACATACTGCAAGTAACTTGTGTTTACGTCAGGCTTTCCATTTTCAGTCCCGTAATTCTTCTTACGTGATTAATGCCTTCTGGCAATGTGTGAATGACAGAACTTCCTGAATATGTCTAGTTTCGCAGAGTCAAGCAATTAAATCTATTCCATTTCAAAATAAATAAAGTATTTATCTTAACTCAATATTGTAAATTCTATTGCATTGTTTCCTTCATGTCATTTAAAAATACGCATAATTGCATTAACAAAGTATTTTTCCCCACAAAAAAAATTAGTGAAACACAAAAACCAAAAATAACAGAAAGCAATTCAAAGAATTTACAATAGAGTAAAATGACTACCAACAACATTTAAACAGAACTGCTTAACCATCATCAGGGGATTAAGAATGGATGTCAAAAGTGCATAATGTCGTCCAAGACAGAATTATCTGAACGTTTTTGTGTTACATTAAAACATAAGTAAATTCTATATCTGACGTACATTCGTTCAATAAATATATGGCTGTATAGCGTAAGAAATGACCTAAGGAGAATTTTGACTGACAAGTTAAAGAAATCTTTTGAATAGATAACAAATGACATCTGACATGAACATTTTTCAACAATTCGGTACTCATATATATGTATACAAGACTCATAGTCTCACCTACTTATTATTCACACAATCTAAACTGTCTCCCATACTTCATTTGTATATATGTGTGCGTGTGTGTATGTGTGTCTCTTCCTAAACCAGTCTCTCTTTCTCTCTCTCTCTCTCTCTCTCTCTCTCTCTGTATACATATATATATATATATATATATATACATATATGTGTGTGTGTGTGTGTGTGTGTGTATATATATATATATATATATATATACATATATGTGTGTGTGTATATATATATATATATATATATATATATATATATATCTTGATTTTACGTATATTCACCTACAAACAGGCTAACAAACATACACACACGCGAGCACACACCATGGTTATTACAAATGTTGAACTTTATTTGATTTTTATCATATTCGTGTTGTATTAAGATCTGCCTTTACGCTGCTTTAGTTTATATAAAATATACATTGCGTGTAATTATTAAATTGGAAAATCGAAATATTAACAACTCGTTGTAATTAATAAACAAGTCTCATGTGCTAATGTAGTATTCCAACATATTTGTGCAGTTTTAATTGAGCTGCTTAATAATGATTCACACGTGTTTTGTAATAAGCGTGTCTAATTCGTTCTCTTGTCAAAAACAGAAAATCGTATATTCCCCCACATTAAGGAGGTTGCACCCATTTGTACGACGTGGTGAATTTGCAGTCGAAATGAAAGGTTGTTCGTATTCCGATATCTGTAGCCGACGTTATTAATGTTATAAATACAAGCATTTGTTTGTATTATGCTGTTGAGCAAAATGAACAACAATCATATTAAATTCAAGACTATTGAAAAGGTTGCAAGACGCAACGAAAATTTTAGGAAAATAAAAATAAGAAAAAAGTGGAAATTTTACCGGTATGTGTGTTACATTATAAGGCATAAAAAGAAAATGACTCTCCCCAGACACAAGAGAATATTAAATTCAAATGTAGGTTTATGTAAGCTTGTGGCAATCATTCTCTGAAAATCTTTCCATAAATGAATTTTAGTGCTTTCATTCTGCATTCTCCGATGCTGAACGGAATGTGTCATAATTACGATAATATAAGTTAGAATTCTATGTGAGGATGGCATTTATTCTCTTGAAATGCATTTGATTTTATATAATCAAATAACTGATTCAAGTAAGGAGATGAAACCCAAGAAGTTTGTGAAAATAATATATAGGTGTACATGTTGAATACTTTAATTGAAAGGATGAGAGACGGAGTAAAATAAAACGGAAAATGATATTTGCTAGAACCGGTTGGCCTATAAATAGATCGCTGCATTGTAACGGCTCAATTTTAGAACATAAAGAGTAGAGTTACATATGTATGAACTATTTTCTTCTTTTCTGTGACGAAAGACCATATGGAAGCACTTTCATTTACTTGTTATGACTGAGCACCACATGTCTTCGTAGACTATAAATGAGCGATTTTACCTTTCTTAACATCGCCCGCTCTCATTCATTTAGAAAATGTATCCTATCCGAAACCACCAAATGCAAATTCAGAAAAGAAAATTTCTATGAATAGTATCGTTTATAGCAAGTGACATGGAAATACGTACAATTCAAAGCACTAATAAAAAGGTTGAGAAGCAACACTATTCAACGACTGAGTTCGTAGATCTGGGCGGAAACAAACTTCTAAAACGGTAGTTTGGAATGAAAATTCATACATTTCAAGATAGGCAAGAGAAGTGTCTAATAAACCCGCCGCTAATATCTCAGGACCCGTTAAAATCTCAGATAAATAAAAATGGCATGCATTTTACGGAACTAGAGTAGAGCACAATGTAATGGTAAGCATTGTTTTAATGCTGATGATTGAACAAAAGTATTTATAATTACGATGTTCATCTGCCGAAAAAACCATAATTATAGCAATGAATCTTCTATTATATCCATTCATTAATGAAATAAACTTTTAAAATGCCAACTTTTCATTTGTTATTCATATTACAAATCATCTTAGAGTTAATTCCATATGATTTTTGTTCTCAACATTTTCCCAGAGTTTGTAGCGTTTAAATCAGGAAAATATTTCAAAATTTTCACCCAATGTATCATATTTGACCGGGTCAAATGCCATGGCATGCTCTCGTTTCATAAAGTGTCATTATGTATCATCTGATATTCTAGTTTTTAGATATCGCGTCATACATTTTATGAATGAATTGTATATTGCTACCTGAGATATAATCACTGAAGTAAATAAACTACTAGCGAAGATACTTGCTTAGTAAGTTAATTATGTGCAATTTGATTAGCATCATTTCTGTTTACGGTATTTCATAAAATTTGTAACTGACTTTCTCTAATCATGGAACTAAGATCTCCGAAACGTTTCCAGTTAAGAAAATCATTTCACCATCTTTTGCAAAGGTATGTTTGTCATTTTTAAGTAAACAATGTTCAATCGGTATTTTGCCTTTCTGGTGGTTTAAGTGTATCTTGATTGTTTGTTTTAACTCTCATGTATTCCATTCAAATCTTGTCAGAAAACTACATTAATTTCTTAAGCACACAGTTGATATAAATTTCAGATTGTTTTGATATATTATTGAGTTGAATTAATGATATTCAATACGATAGAAGAAAGCTCAAGCAAAATATACCAACAACTTAGTATATCTGTTTATCGCGACTGAAACAACCGAACTTTAAAATGATTTACATTTGAAGTTCAGTTGTTGCTATAAATAGTGTCTGATTAAGAATACTAACAATATGTTGAGTATTTTGAAACAACAACAAAAATGGAGATTCGGCGAAATTTTAAATGTATCATAGTTCCAATGAAAAATTTTTTAATGAAAATTTATCAAAAAACATTTCTTGGTCTTTCATAAATGTTCAATATTTGTGAGTAAAACGCATTAATTATTCAAACGTCTAACATAATATTCAGATATAAATATGTTTGTGATATTAATTTTGTTTATCGTTAATATAATAAAACAACTTTATATAGCTGAAGTGGTAACGTAGCCAAGTCTACCGACTGAAAACGTGCTCAACATGTCTGGTAATAATTTTCTGAGCAGAAGGTTACTTTTAAAGTTACGAGCTTATTTCCTTCTAAAATT
>NC_042998.1:15895186-16007686 GCF_006345805.1 Octopus sinensis
GCCGTGTCCTGATGTATTCAGTGTTGAGAGACATACACATTTCTAGACGGATGACCTCGCCTTCGTTTTCTCAAGACTTCAAAGTTGTCAGATCAAGCAACTACGAAATTCGTGCATATCAAGCAGCTAACCACAATACTCACCTACGAGCTATACGCTCATCATTAGACAACAGATTCAGCTCTTATTCATGGATTGTCATTCATGGTATACTTTGAACTCAGTACAGAAATTATTACAGCACGTATTGTCTAATCACTCAAACGTCTTTTTTACAAGTCGTTCCAATGAAAATGCTCCAATTTAACGACGAAATAATTTGGCAATATTTCACGCTTAAACGATGTCGATAAATACTTACAGTAATTCTGATTGTTATTCTACCACATCTTGATTTGAAACCGGTGCTCTGCGAGATTTTCCACCCAACGTGTAGAGTACTGTCCCATTCCATTAAAGATAACTTCCAAACTGAACAAACAAAATCTTTAAACTAACCATATATCACCCAAGATTATCAACAAATTATCTGAAGTTGCCTCTGTATTTTGCTCAGTTATAAGCCGAGCAGCATGCCTTGATATTTTTATTGTTGGTAATACCTAATTTACTTGATACGAGCAACGGAACAGCCTGCTCGTGTAATTAACGTGTAAGTGGCTGAGCATTCCACAGACACGTGTTCCCTTAACGTAGTTCTCGGGGATATTCAGCGTGACACAGAGAGTGACAAGGCTGGCCCTTTGAAATACAGGTACAACAGAAACAGGAAGTATGAGTGAGAGAAAGTTGTGGTGAAAGTGTACAGTAGGGATCACCACCATCCCTGCCGGAGCCTCGTGGAACTTTAGGTGTTTTCGCTCAATAAACACTCACAACGCCCGGTCTGGGAATCGAAACCGCGATCCTACGACCGCGAGTCCGCTGCCCTAACCATTGGGCCATTGCGCCTCCACTACCTTGCAATAACGTATAAATGAAGAAAACTCATTTCCCGCTCTCTTTCGAAACAGAAGTCAACCAGACATTTGCGTTCATGTATCAGTGGCTTAGATCTAGAACATATTAAAAGTGCGATCGATAGCACACTTTTCACTCTAAAGTCGTGAGTCTATTCTGTTCTAACTGGATGGTAACTTTGCCAGGAAACTAAACAGATGTTATAGCTTAGTGAATAAATATATCCTCTGAAAGCGAGAATAGGACTGGTTAAACTGGCGACAACCATCAGGTATCGATCTAGAAAAGTATCTAGCTGAAATAGCCAGGTTCGTTGCTCATCAAACATAATGTATATCAAGAAAGTTCAATGCTGTTGAAAGATTCCCTAACGATTAAACACGTTTGCACTTTTTCGGTTGTACTTATAAGAAGTGTCAATGTTTTGCTTATAACTTTGACAATGACTAAAATCTTATTTACCTGCATAGTAAGTTGATTCTTAACGGTAATATTCTTATTGATTGCGTAATAACTTAGCAGTGCAACCATTCCCCGATTCATGTAATTTGGAAATCTCATATTCTGTGCTCCGCTGCAAATAGCACAATCTATATGCTTTCAACTATCATTAACTTTAATAATTATTTTCACAATAAAGTTCAGCCGTACATCAGCTGGTGATGTCCGCTTTCCGCAATACCTAGTGTGTTATGCCTAATACCTGGGGGAGTTCGTTGAAGAAAACATTAACATTGATGCACAATAACCCTTCTGGTTCGACGAACAGCTGCCAAAATTATCGTTGGAAATCCACCCAAGAGAACGTAGAATCGAGTTTCAGTTGTCTTTCCAATTCAATTAATCTTACGTCTTGCTTTGATGCTACATAATGTCTCTATTTCCCGAGCCTTTTAACCGATGCTTACTCACTATTTTTGAAAGTATACGCTTTAGCTGGGAACAAATAGTATTCGTCTTTCACAATAAATAAATGAGAGTCCAGCATTCTCACTGCTATATGTTGACCGTGAGTGTTTTCTCATTTGCAACTTTTAGTTTGCTCAATAGCTCCTATTCTAAACTGTTTTTGTCGATATCAGCATCTTTGAAACATATCTTAGAAATTTTGCACTGATCATCCAAAGAAATTATTTTAACAAAATTATTTAGAAGAGTTAGAATCTGACGTTAAGGACAATTACAAAAACAAAACTGAAACAGAATCACGTTTGTATACGTTGTACATGTCTTTGCATATGTTTTATGTGCGTATGTGCTAGTGATATGTATATGTTTAAACTTATCAAAAAATGTGGTTTTATATTGTAAATATAAACAGGAAACAGACACATAAAATGTAGAGAATTTTTTTAAAAAGAAATATTTTAATCAAACGTGACAACATAACACTTTTAGAAAAACTATTCTAAAAATTTGCTATAATTAGTTTAATTCCTATTTCGAGTCATCAGTTAATTTTATGAAGATATTTTTTCCGTTAACAATTTTCTTTAAACTTCATTGCAATCAACTCTTTTCGATCGACCGTCAGCACATAATTCGAATTAATCTGATCAAAACCATTTTAATCACAAGAAAGTAAATAAGGGATTGTATCTACATTTGTCAAAGAGTAGGTAGGTATTTCGTTTTACTTGACCAGATAGGGATTTCTTGCAAAACGTCTGTGGATGGTCCCATTTCGTTTCTGTAGTCCACATTCCAAATGGAAATTTTTCTGTTAGAGTATGAGGAACCTCTGACGAAGTCCTAATATAAAGTTTACGATCGGTGTTTGGTGATGATCCTCGTAAAATTGCTTTTCATGATTATATATCGTTTTATTTGTCCTCTGGATTCCCTCAATCAACATTAAGATGTGGAAGCTTTTCTTTTATTCTTGACTGTTCAATTTATTATTGCTATTGCTATTCTTAATTTTATTGTTCCTTTTGGCGTATTTCTGTATGATATAATTTAGCTTGTGCATAGTACTGCGAATTTTCTTCATGGGTATATTCCCGCCGGTTTAGTTCAAACTGATAACAGTATGAAGATAATTGCATTCAGTACATGTGGCTGCATGTGAAGCTCTGAGATACACCACCTATTATATCGGTCTTTGCTTAAAAGTAGCCATTTAACCTGAATATTATCTTTGTAGAAAAATCGCCACTTGTGATGCACCATTTGGGCGAAAGTGAGGCTGAGACGTTTAAGGTGGAGATAAATATAATTTTTCACATAGGCGCAGGAGTGACTGTGTGGTAAGTAGCTTGCTTACCAGCCACATAGTTCCGTGTTCAGTCCCACTGCGTGGCACCTTGGGAAAGATTCTTCTACTATAGCCTCGGGCCGACCAAACCCTGGTTAGTGGATTTGGTTGACGGAAAGTGAAAGAAGCCCGTCCTATATATGTATATGTGTGTGTGTGTTTCTCTGTGTAGTGTGTGTTTGTCCCCCCAGCATCGCTTGACAATCGATGCTGGTGTGTTTACGGCCTCGTAACCTAGCAAAAGAAACCGACAGAATAAGTACTAGTCTTACAAAGAATAAGTCCTGGGGTCGATTTGCTCGACTAAAGGCGGTGCTCCAGCATGGCCGCAGTCAAATGACTGAAACAAGGAAAAGAGTAAAGTCAGTATGCTGATATTTGCTAAGATACAGGTTACGGAAAGGATTATTTATCTGGTCATTATTTTGTATTCTGCTTTTGAGTTTCATATTTGTTTAGAGATTTCAGTTATGTTTTGCTGATGTTGGTCACAGTTTTTTCGAAGTATTTTTCGTTGCTGAAATTTCGGCTCTGTAACCGTTTGTACTAAGAAGCTGGCACCCAGTTTGGCTGTTTCGTATATCTGCTTACCCCGGTGCGCACATTTCTTATTCGCTAATCCCTGCCATGTCTGCAAAAGCCATTCTGTTGATCATTTTACAGCAGTAAGAACAGCAAAACCATGATGTTGATTATTATTATTATTATTATTATTATTATTATTATTATTATATTATTATTATTATTATTGTTATTATTATTATTATTATTTGTTGGTGTTGTTGTTATTATTATTATTATTATTATTTGTTGGTATTGTTGTTGTTATTATTGTATTTATTATTATGATGATGATGATAATGATGATGATGATGATGATGATGATGATAATGGTGATGATGATGCTGGTGATGATGATGACAATGATGATGATAACGATGATTTTCATCATCATCATCATCATCATAACTACCACTGTTACCACCACCATCATCACCACCACCACCAAAAACACCATCACCACCACCATCATCATCATCATGATTGTTGCCGTCATCATTATCATCGATATTGATATTGATCTACATTGTCATTTTCATGAGCTCTGTTTACGGTCGTCAAGTGAAATCTTCTGTACACACTTCAAACTCATATCACTTCTCACCACATTTCCACTATTCACATGCTGCAAACTATGTACCTACGTAATGTGAACCAGGATGTTTTGACTCTCTTTGTTCTCAGTCTTTGTTCAAATATATCGGGATTTATAATATAATTCAGAATATCCTCCACAATTTTAAATTTCTTCTTCACCAAAAAAATGCCGACTTGAAGTTATTGCGGTGTTAGATACCCGTCGTTTTTTCTTTGATCGCAAATAAATGTATCGATTATCCTATAGTAAGCACAGAGAGTAACTCTCCCCGTTAAAGTTTCTTGGCTCTAACCATCAAGTAAGACGACAAACAGATTTCACTTATATTTGATGGACTGCTTTCTTTCTTTTAAATTTACATATTCTGAACTTCAACTTGAATTCTTTTGTAATTAAAATATACACAATTATGGGAGGTTCGTCCCTGAACTTTGCGATTAATAACATCTCCGCCTGAGTGAAGAGTAAAATTCGTTGCTTTGCGGGACTTACACATTTTTAAAAATCGAGATTCTAATTCCCAAAACACACCGTAACATATTCAAATCATATATTTATTCGGCAAACAGTCTTTTTTATTATTAGTTCCGTTTCGAAAATTTAATATGCTATGAAATGGTATGAAAAGAATATTCTCAGACAAATACATAACGAAAACACCAGGACAGACAAGTATATATAACATGCAAAAAATAAAAACACTACTAGGCATCGCATACATCCTACATAAAACATTTTCCATATATTAAAAATGAGGGCATCACAACAAACCACAGCACATATTCAAGTCACACAAAGCTGCGTTCGGTAGTGCAATGAAAGCGCGCGATAAAAATGAATCTACTGAATTAATCTACTGCTCATATCCTACGCAAAATACTTTCTATATAATCTCAGTGTTTAAACAAACATCATTTTCGTTTTTTTTTTTTTTTCGTTTTTTTTTGGACATACACTAGTACAACATCAAAAGAGCCCCCAAATATATGGCACACTAAGCATAACAACAACATGAACTTCCAATCTGTTGTCTCTTGAGGTCTCTGGGTGAGACTTGGAGCCAACTTGTACAAATATAAAGCAAAAGTCAAACATAGAATAATAATAATAATAATAATAATAATAATAATAATAATAATAATAATAATAATAATAATAATAACAATAACAACAACAACAGCAGCAGCAACAACAACAATAATACCACCACCACCACCACCACCACTACTAATACTACTACTACTATTACTACTACTATTACTACTGCCATTACTACTACTACTACTACTACTACTACTACTACTACTAATAATAATAATATAATAATAATAATAATAATGATAATAATAATAATAGTAATAATAATAATATTAATAATAATAAAGAAAAATCCCAGCAACGGTTGAGAAGCTCAGGACTCAAAGCAGAAACAGGGATTTTTAATTGCAGCACAAGACCAAAGCCTCCCCACCAGAAATTACCAAAAACATGTAATGAAATGAAGTATTACAAGTAACTGCAGAATATGTGGAGATGGACAAGAAACAATAAATCATATTATCTCTAGCTGCCCAGTCCTGGCTAAGAAGGAATATATTCACAGACATGACAGAGTTGGAACCTACATATATTGGAAGCTATGCCAACATTATGGAATAACAACAGAAAAAAGATGGTATAGGCACACACCAGAAAAGGTCACAGAAAAGGAGAAAGCAACCATACTCTGGGATATGCCGATAGACACAGATAGAGAAATTAAGGTAAACAGACCAGATATAGTTGTCAGAGATCATGAAGAAAAAAATGCTTTCTAATTGATGTATCAATACCGGCAGATGACAACGTGTCTCTAAAAGAAATGGAGAAACTCTCAAAATACAAAGACCTGGAAATAGAGGTAACTAGAATGTGGAATCTGAAAACAGAAACAATTCCTATCATAGTAGGTGCATTAGGCATGATAAAAAAATATTCAGACAAATACATAACAAAAACACCAGGACTTACAAACACATATAACATACAGAAAATTGCACTACTAAGCACTGCACACATCCTACGCAAAACACTTTCCATACAATAACCATCAGAGTATCACAACAAATCACGGCACATACCCAAGGCACACAGAGCTGCGCTCGGTGGTGAAGTGAAAGCACGCTATAAAAATAAAACTACTGAATAATAATAATAATAATAATAAAATGGCAAAAATGGCAGAAAATGGCAGAAATTCAAAAGATAGTGCTCATGGAGACTGCTCATATTCTACGCAAAATACTTTCTATGTAATCTCAGGGTTTAAAACAAACATAATTTTTTTTTTACATACACTAGTACAACACCAAAAATACCCCACATATATGGCACACTAAGCATAACAACAACATGAACTTCCAATCTGTTGTCTCTTGAGGTCTGTGGGTGAGACTTGGAGCCAACTTGTACAAATATAAAGCAAAAGTCAAACATAGAATAATAATAATAATAATAATAATAATAATAATAATAATAATAATAATAATAATAATAATAATAATAGTAATAATAATAATATTAATAATAATAATAATGATAATAATAATAATAATAGTAATAATGATAATATTTATAATGATAATAATAATAATAATGATGATAATAATAATAATAATAATAATAATAATAATAATAATAATAATAATAATAATAATAATAATAATAATAAGGGCTACAGCAAATATTCTGTAAGGGCTACAACAACTATTCTGCTGGGCTACAGCAAATATTCTGCTGGGCTACAGCAAATATTCTGCTGGGCTACAGCAAATATTCTGTAAGGGCTACAGCAAATATTCTGTTGGGCTACAGCAAATATTCTGCTCAATACCACAGATTTGCTTGTCAGTTGTTTGACCTTAACCAGTTGAGCATGTCCCTTAGTGGCTGACGATATGTGCATCTCTGATCACGAGCAGAAGTAGTGGGGGATCATCATAGCCATGTGTTGAGAGGGATTCTTTGGGGTTTGAATAATTCACCTCTGGAAACATGGGTGGTTATTTCAACATCCTTAAACAATCCTTATTCAGGGACCTTTTGAGCGGGATGGGCTACTCAACCTGAAGAAAATTCTAACTGGGCCCCACCTGCAAGGTCATGTGCTGTTTATCTTGATACGAGATCACCATGTCGCGCACATATGGTTGTGATGCATGTGCCTGGTGTACCTTTATCAGACGGGTAGTCATGATGGGTATATTGGGCTTCGTATATTTTATCCCAGTGTCACTTTGATGGCATGCACTGCTCTCTCACTCAATAATAATAATAATAATAATAATAATAATAATAAATAATAATAATAATAATAATAATAATAATAATCCTTTCTACTAATAATGAAAAAAACAGAAACAAGAAGCCATTGGTTATGGATGCGGAGTATTGACAGAAGAAAGAAACAGAAGCACTTATGTGCGCGGCACACCAACTATCACTGAGGACAAACTATATGAAGTGTAAAATTTACAACGCAACTGAGAACGACAACAGAAGAACGTGAGGTGATCCTGGTTACAATGCTATCCTTGAACCTTTTGATATGCAGGGTAACCAAGTACGCTACAAATGGAATATGTCGCTTCTTTTACATGCATAGTTGTTGCGATGCATATGATTTATGATTTTATAACGTTATTCCTGTATTTGATCCATGCTTAATGTAACTTAGTTTCTTTTTCATTTCCCCGTAGATTATGAGATGTTTAAAGCCGTTCGTGAACAAATATTCTCGAGTAGCAATAAATAAAAATGTATTAACAGAGACTAAGATTTTAATTAGAAATATGCTAGGTCATACCATCTGCCACTTCCTTTTTGATCACTCTTTTATTTAGCAATTAAGAATGGTTGCAACATGATGTTGATGAATAATGTATTTGCATTTATATGTATCTGTTTATGAAGATGATGAATAATGTATATGAAATGTATATATCGGTTTTATGCACTGATATATGTTGTACAGTTACATTAAATATTCCTTTTTTTTGTTTTGTAATACATTCATTCATTTACTGTCACTACTAAAAGGTAGTTGATGACTTTGTATTAGTGACTGCACAAGGATGAATGAAGAATACCATGTTCCTTTTTTTTCGTAAACTATTCATGCTCGTTCGTTTAGGCGAGTAGATTTCCCGTAAATAGTGTGGGTATAAATCAGCCGCTCCATTTAGAACCCTTTTGTTAGATCTTATATTCATTTGGTAAAAATGTGTATGCTTCAGTTTGCACACTTCACTGTAAGGAGATTAGCATACCAGAAAGGCACACCTACATACCTGTAAATGCGATTTCATTATATGTTGCGCATGAACACACCAAAATCTCAAATACCTCGACTACATATGATATATATTCCGAAGAAAAATATGGGGTGCACAAGTTACATTCATGGAATCTTTGACTATATTCTAACCTTATCACTAATAAATAAATTATATAGTCATCATTTTTTAGTTTTGCTTCTCTATAGCCTGGGTACTTTCTTAAATTATAGCACCGCGTGAAACTTCGTTTAGTGTCTGTGTATTTAGAAACTAACTTTAATCTTGTTATAGTATTTTCACGCTAGGAACTGGTTTCAATCATTTACTTCTCCTCTACTTGGATCACAATATTACATACACAATATGAGCCAAAAGGAAATAACCTGCAAAATAAACGTGTGTGCAGCGAATACCAAATGGAGCATACTGTAAAAGGATCGACTAAAGAACAGGACATTAGCCATTATCGTTGAAAAAAAAAATCTCGAATCGGATTCAAATAAGTCTCTTTCAAGGCCTCTGTCAGTAAAACATTACAATTTCTGTAATCCATGCAGGAGCTTTATCAAATCACATCTGGATATCTCTTCACAGTGACAGATTTTCCGACATTTATCAGCAACAGCAAATATGCTTGCACATTTAAAATAACCCATATTAGTGTTCTTCATCAAAGTGACAATAACACAGATGCCGTTAATGCAGTCTGTTCGGTCATTGCCTCTTGTTGATAAGAAACACGTGGCAATCAATAAATACAACTCAGCAAACATACATCAGCCACGCATACATTCACATACACACACACTCACAAACACGGATACACAGGCACACACACACACACACACAAACACACACACACACAGAGTCGCCCGCGCATACACACATGCGCACACAAACATATGCTGTTTTTATAAACGAGAAGGGCAAATTAAGTGATGCACGAACTGAGAATAAGCATTTATGAAGATGACATAAACGTCTGATACTTAACAGATTTTCTGTTCACTGGCGATTACGTTGTTTAGGAGAAATTGAAAAAAAAATGTGTGTATTAGCAAAAGATATTTCAAAATATTCATAATATTTTAAGAAATATAGACACATATGTGATTATATACAGAACGTTCTCTCTATTTATTAGGACTTTAATATTTGCTGGTCGCTATTGCTGTCAGTATTTACTAAGTCGTACAGATCTTTGGAAGAAGTGAGACAACATGGATAAATAGCTCAAATCGAATTCACAATTTCTTGTTTAGTTTTTGAAAATTCAAAGTCTGCAATACAATAAATTTATCCTTAGCGAGCTTTGAGTCAAAAATACCTGTTTATGGTAAATATTTATGCATATTTCATTCAAATCAGATGATAAAACGTCCGATATAGTATACTGTATATTGTTCTCTTTTGACCATTGCATGTTAGGTATTGGAGTAGCCACAGAATTATTGCGAAATTAGAAGTGATATAATGTTAGTCTTGTTTCAAAGTGACGCTGCGTTTGTTTCCTATAACCTGCAAACTTTCTATTTGAAGTAGAAGCAAGTGAAGTTTTCATTCGTATTTTATTAGTCTGTGTTATTATAAGCTTGTATTCAAGGCAATCAATAAGTTGACTTAATTCCACAAATTAATCCCGCCAATATATTATATTTATATATATATACATGTATGTATGTATGTATGTATGTATGTATGTATGTATGTATGTATGTATGTATGTATGCATATATATATATACATATATACACACATTTATATATATATTTATATGAAAAAACTCGTGGTTCCTTTTCATCCTTATACATTTATATATATATATATATATATATATATATATATATATATATGTGTGTGTGTGTGTGTGTGTGTGTGTGTATTTGTGTATGTACATACTCTCTTTAACTCTTTTACTCTTTTCCTTGTTTCAGTCATTTGACTGCGGCCATGCTGGAGCACCGCCTTTAATCGAGCAAATCGACCCCGGGACTTATTCTTTGTAAGCCCACTTATTCGATCGGTCTCTTTTGCCGAAACGCTAAGTGACGGGGACGTAAACACACCAGCATCGGTTGCCAAGCAATGCTAGGGGGACAAACACACACAAACGCACACACACACATATATATATATATATATATATAAGTTTAACAATTAAGGATAATCTCTTAATAAGGGATCTTAACAAGAAATTATCGGGTAGCTAGCGTGAAAACCTCATAAAAGAAAAGAATTCGAAAATAATTTTTTTCTTTTGAACAAATTAATTATATCTATATTGTATAGAGGGCATTATTACACATAAATGCCTCACACTAGGAGGGACAAAGTCATTACTACAAAATTATACTAATCATACCCAATTGCAGTTTTTCAAAGCAAGACATTTAAAAAAATGAATTTAGTTCTGTATCACCGTGATTTCACATTCAACTTACGTCTAATGATCGTCAGCAGAACTGATTCTGAACATATCATAAATAAACTACCAACCTTACGTAGCGAAGACGAACAGACAACTGCTCCCTCCGGCCAAGCACATGGAATGTTTATAAATCATATATCCGGTAAATGGCGGGCTTTTTATGAACTGCATGTCGGGTAATGAAAAGTATTTCGGAATAAGTTTAACAATTAAGGATAATCTCTTAATAAGGGATCTTAACAAGAAATTATCGGGTAGCTAGCGTAAAAACCTCATAAAAGAAAAGAATTCGAAAATAATTTTTTTCTTTTGAACAAATTAATTATATCTATATTGTATAGAGGGCATTATTACACATAAATGCCTCACACTAGGAGGGACAAAGTCATTACTACCAAAATTATACTAATCATACCCAATTGCAGTTTTTCAAAGCAAGACATTTAAAAAAATGAATTTAGTTCTGTATCACCGTGATTTCACATTCAACTTACGTCTAATGATCGTCAGCAGAACTGATTCTGAACATATCATAAATAAACTACCAACCTTACGTAGCGAAGACGAACAGACAACTGCTCCCTCCGGCCAAGCACATGGAATGTTTATAAATCATATATCCGGTAAATGGCGGGCTTTTTATGAACTGCATGTCGGGTAATGAAAAGTATTTCGGAACAAGTTTAACAATTAAGGATAATCTCTTAATAACGGATCTTAACAAGAAATTATCGGGTAGCTAGCGTGAAAACCTCATAAAAGAAAAGAATTCGAAAATAATTTTTTTCTTTTGAACAAATTAATTATATCTATATTGTATAGAGGGCATTATTACACATAAATGCCTCACACTAGGAGGGACAAAGTCATTACTACCAAAATTATACTAATCATACCCAATTGCAGTTTTTCAAAGCAAGACATTTAAAAAAATGAATTTAGTTCTGTATCACCGTGATTTCACATTCAACTTACGTCTAATGATCGTCAGCAGAACTGATTCTGAACATATCATAAATAAACTACCAACCTTACGTAGCGAAGACGAACAGACAACTGCTCTCTCCGCCAAGCACATGGAATTTTTATAAATCATATATCCGGTAAATGGCGGGCTTTTTATGAACTGCATGTCGGGTAATGAAAAGTATTTCGGAATAAGTTTAACAATTAAGGATAATCTCTTAATAAGGGATCTTAACAAGAAATTATCGGGTAGCTAGCGTGAAAACCTCATAAAAGAAAAGAATTCGAAAATAATTTTTTTGTTTTGAACAAATTAATTATAGGCATTTATGTGTAATAATGCCCTCTATACAATATAGATATAATTAATTTGTTCAAAAGAAACAAATTATTTTCGCATTCTTTTCTTTTATGAGGTTTTCACGCTAGCTACCCGATAATTTCTTGTTAAGATCCCTTATTAAGAGATTATCCTTAATTGTTAAACTTATTCCGAAATACTTTTCATTACCCGACATGCAGTTCATAAAAAGCCCGCCATTTACCGGATATATGATTTATAAACATTCCATGTGCTTGGCCGGAGGGAGCAGTTGTCTGTTCGTCTTCGCTACGTAAGGTTGGTAGTTTATTTATGATATGTTCAGAATCAGTTCTGCTGACGATCATTAGACGTAAGTTGAATGTGAAATCACGGTGATACAGAACTAAATTCATTTTTTTAAATGTCTTGCTTTGAAAAACTGCAATTGGGTATGATTAGTATACTTTTGGTAGTAATGACTTTGTCCCTCCTAGTGTGAGGCATTTATGTGTAATAATGCCCTCTATACATATAGATATAATTATTTGTTCAAAAGAAACAAATTATTTTCGCATTCTTTTCTTTTATGAGGTTTTCACGCTAGCTACCCGATAATTTCTTGTTAAGATCCCTTATTAAGAGATTATCCTAATTGTTAAACTTATTCCGAAATACTTTTCATTACCCGACATGCAGTTCATAAAAAGCCCGCCATTTACCGGATATATGATTTATAAACATTCCATGTGCTTGGCCGGAGGGAGCAGTTGTCTGTTCGTCTTCGCTACGTAAGGTTGGTAGTTTATTTATGATATGTTCAGAATCAGTTCTGCTGACGATCATTAGACGTAAGTTGAATGTGAAATCACGGTGATACAGAACTAAATTCATTTTTTTAAATGTCTTGCTTTGAAAAACTGCAATTGGGTATGATTAGTATACTTTTGGTAGTAATGACTTTGTCCCTCCTAGTGTGAGGCATTTATGTGTAATAATGCCCTCTATACAATATAGATATAATTATTTGTTCAAAAGAAAAAAATTATTTTCGAATTCTTTTCTTTTATGAGGTTTTCACGCTAGCTACCCGATAATTTCTTGTTAAGATCCCTTATTAAGAGATTATCCTTAATTGTTAAACTTATTCCGAAATACTTTTCATTACCCGACATGCAGTTCATAAAAAGCCCGCCATTTACCGGATATATGATTTATAAACATTCCATGTGCTTGGCCGGAGAGAGCAGTTGTCTGTTCGTCTTCGCTACGTAAGGTTGGTAGTTTATTTATGATATGTTCAGAATCAGTTCTGCTGACGATCATTAGACGTAAGTTGAATGTGAAATCACGGTGATACAGAACTAAATTCATTTTTTTAAATGTCTTGCTTTGAAAAACTGCAATTGGGTATGATTAGTATAATTTTGGTAGTAATGACTTTGTCCCTCCTAGTGTGAGGCATTTATGTGTAATAATGCCCTCTATACAATATAGATATAATTAATTTGTTCAAAAGAAAAAAATTATTTTCGAATTCTTTTCTTTTATGAGGTTTTCACGCTAGCTACCCGATAATTTCTTGTTAAGATCCCTTATTAAGAGATTATCCTTAATTGTTAAACTTATTCCGAAATACTTTTCATTACCCGACATGCAGTTCATAAAAAGCCCGCCATTTACCGGATATATGATTTATAAACATTCCATGTGCTTGGCCGGAGGGAGCAGTTGTCTGTTCGTCTTCGCTACGTAAGGTTGGTAGTTTATTTATGATATGTTCAGAATCAGTTCTGCTGACGATCATTAGACGTAAGTTGAATGTGAAATCACGGTGATACAGAACTAAATTCATTTTTTTAAATGTCTTGCTTTGAAAAACTGCAATTGGGTATGATTAGTATACTTTTGGTAGTAATGACTTTGTCCCTCCTAGTGTGAGGCATTTATGTGTAATAATGCCCTCTATACAATATAGATATAATTAATTTGTTCAAAAGAAAAAAATTATTTTCGAATTCTTTTCTTTTATGAGGTTTTCACGCTAGCTACCCGATAATTTCTTGTTAAGATCCCTTATTAAGAGATTATCCTTAATTGTTAAACTTATTCCGAAATACTTTTCATTACCCGACATGCAGTTCATAAAAAGCCCGCCATTTACCGGATATATGATTTATAAACATTCCATGTGCTTGGCCGGAGGGAGCAGTTGTCTGTTCGTCTTCGCTACGTAAGGTTGGTAGTTTATTTATGATATGTTCAGAATCAGTTCTGCTGACGATCATTAGACGTAAGTTGAATGTGAAATCACGGTGATACAGAACTAAATTCATTTTTTTAAATGTCTTGCTTTGAAAAACTGCAATTGGTATGATTAGTATAATTTTGGTAGTAATGACTTTGTCCCTCCTAGTGTGAGGCATTTATGTGTAATAATGCCCTCTATACAATATATTATATATATATATATATATATTTATATATATATATATATATATATAATATATATATATATTACATATATACGACAGGCTTCTTTCAGTTTCCGTCTACCAAATCCACTCACAGGCATTGGTCGGCCTGGGACTATAGCAAAAGATACTTGCCCAAGATGCCACGCAGTGGGACTGAACCCGGAACCATGTGGCTGGTTAGCAAGCTACTTACAACACAGCCACTCCTGCCCCTGTATATATATATATATGTTTGTGCGTATGTAAGAATATTTGCGCGAGTACACAAATATTCTTTGTACCGGCATTTGTACCGAAAGCTCCAATACGAACACTTCAGCGAGTTTCGTTGTCAATCTGAAGACAATGTAATCGGAGAACATGTATGGAGGATACTAAAAGTGAAATATTCAGTCAATATCATAGTGTTTGGAGTGATCACTAGTGATGACGACGTTATGCCAATAGTCATCTTCCCACATGGCCTCACTCACACTCAACATGGAAGCCTACATCGAGTACCTGGAGGAGCTAGTGCAGCCCTGGGTCAAGATCGTGGATGCTGGAAGACCCTGTATCTAGCAATAGGACTGTGCACCATGCAACATATGGTGAAGAACCTAGTCGTAGATATCAGACAAATTTTGCGGCCATATAACATTTAACAACTGGCCACCTAACTCCCCCCCACTGAAACCGTGTTAATTACTTTCTGTGGGTCGCAGTTGAGCGAGAGACCAACAAGCCTTGTAACACCAAAAATGAACTGAAGGCAAGAATTATGGCAGCATTCACCAACTTATACAAAGCGACAAGTCGTCTGGAGGCCGTGGTTGAAGCGAATGGCGATTTTATTGAAAAAATTTACCCTTTAGGATTTCAGGATATTTCCCTATAATTTTGGTAAATATATCTGTTAAAATGAGATGTCAGTGTTATTTTTAATTTTGCGTAATTTATGCGACAGTTTACTCACCGCACCCTGTATATATATATTGGTTTCAAATTTTGGCACAGATCTATAAAGTTTGATACAGGGGTTAAGTAGATTACAACGACCCCGAATGAAAATGAAAGTCAGTCATTTCGGAATCGATCTCAGATCGTAAAGATGATTAAGATGCCACTAAGCATTTTACCCGGCGTACTAACGATTGTGACAGCATGTCGCCTTTGTATGTACATATATTAAAATAAGCATATCGTGATTCGAAGAGTGGTGTAAAAAGAGACTGAACAGGTAGCTTATAATCATGAGTGTTAATATCGGAAAGCGAATTTTTCCATGTCCAAAGTTTAAATGCTAATTGAAACAGGAAGTTGTATTAGATATTAATACCCACTGAGAAAAAGAAAGAATTATTTCTGGATAACAATATACAAACCGCATAATTAAATAAAATATGATTAAACTTAAAACAGTACCACTATCACCGTGTTCTTCAAGTTTCCACCTCATCGGCATGATTTACGTAAAGGCGGCGAGCTGGCAGAATCGCTAGCAAGTCTGGAGAAAGGCGTAGCCGTATTTTGTCTGCCGCTACGTTCTGAGTTCAAATTCCGCCGTGGTCAACAATGCATTTCATCCTTTCGGGGTCGATAAATTAAGTACCAGTTACACACTGGGGTCGATGTAATCGGCTTAATCCGTTTGTCTGTCCCTGTTTGTCCCCTTTGTGTTTAGCCCCTTGTGAGTAGAAAAGAAATAGGTATGATTCAGGTAACATCGAATTTATAAAAGATATTGAGTGATGAAATCGTGAATACCTGAAAATTCTCTAATAAATCTTTTAGTTATACCACCTCGTTTCATCATGTTTCATAGAATTTTAAGCGGATTAAACATTGATTACTTTCTATCACTTATCTTTCGTCACCTTAGTATTTCTTCTGCAAACGTGCTATATTATAGGCTACATGGCATGCAACTATCAGCGTAAGCATCGTTGTTACTTGAAAGTGATATCCGTTTGTATATCTTACACATTATTAGCTATTGATGAGTCACAAAGTGCAATGGAAACGTCCGCATGCGTGCATAATTACAGAAGCATAATTACTCACATTCAATGTTATATAATCTACATTTATCATTTCTAAACTAACTTATAAATTCGCACGTATCAAACACCCCCACATATATGCACGTGCACGCACGCACGCACGCACACATACACGGGGACATATATATTCAAATTTACATTGAAACTTACTCCAAATATATAGACATCTGATTTTATCTTGATGCCTACTTGTACCAACACATACATACACACACAAACACACACATTCACACATGAATTAAAGTCATATTAAATCTTATACGTATATACTTGATCATAAATAGCAACACATATATATATATTGGATATGGACGCGTTCAGTATGAGAGATAAGGTTAACAACCCGGTGCAAATATAATAAAGAATAACCTTGAATGTTTAATTAAAAATATAATGTATTATAAAAATAAATGATATAAAAGACTGAAGGATATAAAAATGAAAATTATAATTAAGAAAGAAGCATTTTTTTCTCCATCTATTATACAAAATTGCTTGAATGATAAATTGAATTTTAAAAGAAGGAATATTGGGATTTTGCGTGTTGACGGTGACAGGTTATGAATAAACAAGAACAGACAATGGGATTGTTATTTCAATAATAAATATTTAAAAAATCACGAATAAAAGTTTTTCTGTATATAATCGATATTTTATATACGTACGCTTGTGTGTATCTGTGTTTATATGTGTGTATGTATATATATATATATATATATAATATATATATATATATATATATATATATATATATAATGATAAATATCAAAGTGAGTTATATACAGTAACGGTAACACATCGTGACGTATTTTTGCCATTTCAATATGGCTACCCCTAAGGGTGGATGCTACTGTAGTTTTTAGCCCCAGGAGGACACACTCCTCCAGCGGCCATAGACAAACTATCTGTGTCCTGTCAGTATTTTCAAAGGGAAGTCATCCTTCCCGTCTTCAACTTATGATACACACGGACTCGAGTTTCGAGGTATTGACTCTCGTCAGCGTGTGACAATCATAGTTGTCGCCGAGAATTAGATTTCCTTCACAAATACTTATACTTTTTCCAGCGCCCACTGTCGCTGATATTGAAAAAGTGAAATCAAACAATAATAAATATCAAAGTGAATTATATACAGTAGCGGTAAACATCGTGACGTATTTTTGCCATTTCAATATGGCTAACCCCTAAGGGTGGATGCTACTGTAGTTTTTAGCCCCAGGAGGACACACTCCTCCAGCTGGCAATAGACACACTATCTGTGTCCTGTCAGTATTTGCAAAGGAAGTCATCCTTCCCGTCTTCAACTTATGATACACACGGACTCGTGTGTCGAGGTATTGGTATTGACCTCTCGTCAGCGTGTGACAATCATAGTTGTCGCCGAGAATTAGATTCCTTCACAAATACTTATACTTTTTCAGCGCCCACTGTCGCTGATATTGAAAAAGTGAAATCAAACAATAATAAATATCAAAGTGAATTATATACAGTAGCGGTAACACATCGTGACGTATTTTTGCCATTTCATATGGCTAACCCCTAAGGGTGGATGCTACTGTAGTTTTTAGCCCCAGGAGGACACACTCCTCCAGCTGGCAATAGACACACTATCTGTGTCCTGTCAGTATTTGCAAAGGGAAGTCATCCTTCCCGTCTTCAACTTATGATACACACGGACTCGTGTGTCGAGGTATTGACCTCTCGTCAGCGTGTGACAATCATAGTTGTCGCCGAGAATTAGATTTCCTTCACAAATACTTATACTTTTTCCAGCGCCCACTGTCGCTGATATTGAAAAAGTGAAATCAAACAATGATAAATATCAAAGTGAGTTATATACAGTAGCGGTAACACATCGTGGCGTATTTTTGCCATTTCAATATGGCTAACCCCTAAGGGTGGATGCTACTGTAGTTTTTAGCCCCAGGAGGACACACTCCTCCAGCTGGCCATAGACACACTATCTGTGTCCTGTCAGTATTTGCAAAGGGAAGTCATCCTTCCCGTCTTCAACTTATGAGACACACGACTCGAGTTTCGAGGTATTGACTCTCGTCAGCGTGTGACAATCATAGTTGTCGCCGAGAATTAGATTTCCTTCACAAATACTTATACTTTTTCCAGCGCCCACTGTCGCTGATATTGAAAAAGTGAAATCAAACAATGATAAATATCAAAGTGAGTTATATACAGTAACGGTAACACATCGTGACGTATTTTTGCCATTTCAATTGGCTAACCCTAGGGTGGATGCTACTGTAGTTTTTAGCCCCAGGAGGACACACTCCTCCAGCTGGCCATAGACACACTATCTGTGTCCTGTCAGTATTTGCAAAGGGAAGTCATCCTTCCCGTCTTCAACTTATGATACACACGGACTCGAGTTTCGAGGTATTGACCTCTCGTCAGCGTGTGACATCATAGTTGTCGCCGAGAATTAGATTTCCTTCACAAATACTTATACTTTTTCCAGCGCCCACTGTCGCTGATATTGAAAAAGTGAAATCAAAGAATGATAAATATCAAAGTGAGTTATATACAGTAGCGGTAACACATCGTGACGTATTTTTGCCATTTCAATATGGCTAACCCCTAAGGGTGGATGCTACTGTAGTTTTTAGCCCCAGGAGGACACACTCCTCCAGCTGGCCATAGACACACTATCTGTGTCCTGTCAGTATTTGCAAAGGGAAGTCATCCTTCCCGTCTTCAACTTATGGTACACACGGACTCGAGTTTCGAGGTATTGACCTCTCGTCAGCGTGTGACAATCATAGTTGTCGCCGAGAATTAGATTTCCTTCACAAATACTTATACTTTTTCCAGCGCCCACTGTCGCTGATATTGAAAAAGTGAAATCAAACAATGATAAATATCAAAGTGAGTTATATACAGTAGCGGTAACACATCGTGACGTATTTTTGCCATTTCAATATGGCTAACCCCTAAGGGTGGATGCTACTGTAGTTTTTAGCCCCAGGAGTACACACTCCTCCAGCTGGCCATAGACACACTATCTGTGTCCTGTCAGTATTTGCAAAGGGAAGTCATCCTTCCCGTCTTCAACTTATGATACACACGGACTCGAGTTTCGAGGTATTGACCTCTCGTCAGCGTGTGACAATCATAGTTGTCGCCGAGAATTAGATTTCCTTCACAAATACTTCACGATGGCAAAAATACGTCACGATGTGTTACCGCTACTGTATATAACTCACTTTGATATTTATCATTGTTTGATTTCACTTTTTCAATATCAGCGACAGTGGGCGCTGGAAAAAGTATAAGTATTTGTGAAGGAAATCTAATTCTCGGCGACAACTATGATTGTCACACGCTGACGAGAGGTCAATACCTCGAAACTCGAGTCCGTGTGTATCATAAGTTGAAGACAGGAAGGATGACTTCCCTTTGCAAATACTGACAGGACACAGATAGTGTGTCTATGGCCAGCTGGAGGAGTGTGTCCTCCTGGGGCTAAAAACTACAGTAGCATCCACCTTAGGGGTTAGCCATATTGAAATGGCAAAAATACGTCACTATATATATATATATATACGTATATCTATTCTATATACACACACAAACACACACACACATATATATATATATATATATTATATATATATATATATATATATATATATATATATATATATATATATGTATGTATATACATACTCACAGATTTATTTATATTACTACGTACTTATCTGTCTGTCTATCACTCAGTCTGCCTATTTCTCCCTGTATAAGATGTACATAAAATCAATGGTAAAAAAGATAACACGGGATAGAAAATCTTGACAAATATAGTATTCTCTTAGTATTTAAATGGAAAAAGGAATGAGCCTCACCGTTCAAGACGCCAGTAAGTCTGAAGAAATTAGATTGAGCCATACAGGGATAGAGATACTGAAATTTGAGAGAAGAGAATGTGAGGCAAATAAAGCAGATATATCGTTAGATAGCAGATAGAGACTTTAATTCTAAGGGAAATTTAAGGAAAGAGAGAGAGAAAGAGGAGGTGATCTTTTATGTGTTAATATGTATCTCTGTCCGGAATCGAGCTTAAGAGAGAGTGGTGCATGGCAGATGAATGCCTGCAGGTAAAATGGGCAAATGCGGTAGTACGATGATCTAGTTTAGTAGGGGCTGTGTAGTTTGCTGAATAATTGAAATCATTAAGAACTTCATAAGAAGGTCTGCGGTTTGTGTGCGAGGATGTTAAACACGGTGCGGCAAATCAGAATGCAACCCGAATGAATGTATGGGTTGAGATAGGTTTGTGTGTGTGTGTGTGTGTGTGTGTGTGTGTGTGTGTGTGTGTGTGTACGTGGGTGAACGCTAATTGCTCTTTCTTTCCATTTATAATTGAGAGACAAACTGTCTGTGAAATCCAGGTCAAACACACACCACAAGAGAATTTATGTGAACGTAATGGCTAATTGATTTCTTGCTCGATACTACATTTTTCACCGATATGCATTGCTTAATAGCGTATGTTCTCGCAATATAAGTCGATACATAATACATTATACACGTAAAGTTAACTTTTTACAGTTTCTACTAAATTCTATTCAAACTGCACTGGTGAGCCTAAGGCTATGGTAGAAATTGCTTGTTCATTGTACTGTACAGTGGAATCACAACTACAAGCATTTGGTATCTGCACATCCATAAACTTAGCCTATTAGTAAACGTTAAGTCGTGCAATTATTTTAAAACCAAAGTTTAGGATGAGTTTAATTTATCGTAATTTTCTAATATACCACTTAAAGAATGATAAACGTTTCCACTGTAGCATAACGGTGGAGAGGGTCTAGGAGAAGAATAAGGTGAGTGGTTGTGATGGTGGTGTTGGTGGCGAAAATACTCGTAATCTAATATGGAGCGCTTACATGAGATTCCAACCATAAACCATTCAATGTTCAGGACGTCTACCGCCTATATAATAAAATTTGAATGTACACATGGGGAAGAACAATCCAGAACAGAATCTAGCCACACTCGGATGAATACATTTTAACGTACGCTAAAATAAGTAACTCTGAATGTGTAATGCTGGCGACAGCGTTGGCTCTGTGGATGTTTCACTACTACCGTGTCTACCGACGTTATTTCTAAACATGATTGAAAGCAGAGGCGTCGGAGAAGACTTCCAGCTAGATCGTCTCAAGAAAATTCCTATACGATTTGAATGCACAGCAAGTCTCAAATATCGAAGTGGCTGAAAACTTTCAGCATAAGGGCACCCAATAGTTATAATCTGGATGGAAACCGTCCCTGTTACAGCGTAAGAAATTAAGATTCAAAACACTTGCCTGAGAAGTTTCTTTTATGAAGATCTGTCGTTCAGCTCCCGAGAGCTTAATATCCCTAAAGAAGAGATGCAAAGACTATGTTTTTTTATCCTTTTTCATAATTGTAACTTGTACATCTGCCGTGGCTTGTTAAACATTTTCTTTTTATATAGATGTGTAAGTACCCGTTGCGTTGAGTATCTGTATGTCCGACCACGTGTATAAGGCTATGATTTTGCGCGTGTCTAAAACAATGATTTCTGTATTGGCCACTGGTTGTGTTCATGTAGTATATACAAAATCAAAACTAACTTTTAATCAGCGGCGGTTGATTCGTTAAGACAACTACTGGCTGTAATAATGGCAAGCAGAAAACGCAGACGCCGACACTATTCAACAAAGACTTGAGAGAAATTAAGCTCGCCGTGTTATCTCAGCGTGACTAATTCAGTGTATAAAATATTGTATGTTTCTTTCCTATAGGTATAATTTACTGAAAAGAGAGAAATAAAGAAAGAAATAAGAGGATTATTGAACAAGAATATCGTTTTATCTTGATTTCAGATGCAATCCTTAGAAATGCACATCGGAAGAGAAAGAGCCAAGAAACTGACACTGCACAGCAGTAACAGAACGAACAAATATAAACAATTCAAATTTTGTCTGCGGCAAATAAAGTCTTGCGTATAGTTTTACAATCTTATGCCACCAGTATGACGACCGTCTTCACTTACCTACCATCAATTTAATGATATCGACAATTAGTTCGTTTCACTTACAGACAGGGGAAGAACAGTTCAATAAACAACTCCACGGATTTATTATGACATTGTAATAAAGTAACAGAGAGTGCCATTTGAGTACTGGTCAGTTACATTTACTTGCCAAATTTTAGATTTCACGTGATTGACTATCACTGACAGAAATGTCTGCATCACTCGTAACCTAATAAAGGCGAAGTAATTTCATTTATGAGCAATAAATGAACGAATGAATAAATAAATAAAATAAATCAAATAGTAAAAGAAATAGGAAAAGAAAATACCAAAAAAAAAAATATTGATTTCTTTCATTTGCCACAGGGGCATAATAAGACATAAATAACGTAAAGAAATAAATCTGTAGAAGAAGGAAATGTCCATTGCAACTTGATAACCAAGAAGCAGTCATGAAAAGCTCGCAGCCAGTCTTGATTAAATTGATTGTTAGATAATAAAGCGTATTATTTGAATGTAAGAGTAAAGTGGCGTTTCGGGGATTTCTTAACTGTCAAATAAAATATGAAGAAAGTTAAAAGTACAACACAATATCATCAAATAAAATTTAGTGTCTAGTAAAATGTAATTATATTTCAGAAATATGGAAATGTTGGAGTTAAACAACAAAACTTCGAATGCTGAATAAGAAATCATAATAGTTCAATGAATTTTCTACTTTTTTCTTCCTTGTCACTTCTCGAGACTCGCCGCTTTTATACTTGAACTTGTTAGACGTTCAGTTTGCTTTCAACCAATCCTTTCAGTGCATATTATGTCGAGTACTATTTTATATTCCTATCACATATACTGTGATCAAATTTCCCGTTTAACAGAGGCAGTTCTGTCATCTAAAGACGTATGATGGTCTTCATAAAACAAACTAACTTGAATCTGTGTGTATCTATGTCTACGCCGTCGAACTAACATATCCTGCTTGTAAGGGGATAGGGAATATTTTGGTGATTATATTGGGTTGTAGATTCGAACAGGTACATCGATTACATAGCCGCTACTTTGTAGTTTCTCACATTCAGACACACTTCAGATCTATAGCTAAGTAGATCTCTTGCAGTTTGAAAAATACAGTACTTTTACATAGCCACGTCTGCTTACATCGGCTGGCTATGCCTCGAGTGCTATAATTGCCAATACAGAGGTAAACATAACAATTTCAATGTTTGGGATACTCCAAACCGGTTTCTATTGCATAACATAACAACAAATTAAAGTTTTCTCCTACATGGCTCGGTTAGGCTCGGTTGTATGAATTTCTAGCCATCCACATCAAGTGTGGGAATAAATATTCACTCTTAGCAAATAAGCATCGAGAAATTACAATAATCATCATCAGCGACAAATTTTTTCCGAGTTAACAAATGCTTCATCCAAAGTTGGAAAAAGGATTAAAATGTATACATTGAATGAAAAGTTAAAATATTAGTTTTAAAGTTAGGCTTAAACAGATTAAATAAATAATTAGATTCTCCAACGTATATATTTCACTCTAATTTTACAGCAACGTACGTGGACGTTTGGACATTTTGTCAAGGAAACTATTAAATTTACCGTTTGCATGTGCAATGCATTACATTCTATATTAGATCTTGATGTTCTCATCAAGAATACATTTTAGACGGCGTTTCTCTTATTTGGTCATACACTTTTCACTATGTGAAGCCCATTCGGAAATATTTGCTGTTTCTCTTTATCCAGCTTAATTACCCACAAACGCACACACGCACAGACAGAAAAAACAAACAATTAAATACACACACACACACACACACACACACACACACACACACACACATATATATATATATATATATAATATATATATATATATATATAATAATATAAAATAATAATAATAATTGTGTACAGTGCTCAGGTGCACTACAACTCATCTAAAGTGTATATATAAATATAATCAGGCGTAGTTCCGGCGGATTTCGGAAAGCATGAGGGCCTTAAAGGATGCAGTGTCATGGCAGTCAACAACTGACGCAGGCAGTTTTTTCCATGCTTCAGCAACTCTCAGCGTGAAAAAATGTTTCCGAAAGTCATGGGAGCTGTGTTGTTTTCTGACTTTGTAGGCATGTCCACGTCTGTTAGGCACATGGAGATCAAAAAGGTGTTCAGTGTTGTTGTTGGTGAGGTGGTTGATAACTTTGTGGGTGCTTACCAAGTCCGTCGCCAGACGCCGGAGCTTCAGTGAATCCATGCCAAGGGAAACAAGGCGCTCAGAATATGGTAGGTGTCTGATGGAGGGTATGCGTTTGGTTGCACGTCTCTGGACAGATTCCAGGAGGTCAATGTTCTGAGCAAGATAGGGGTTACAAACTGATGATGCGAATTCCAAGTGTGGTCGAACCATAGCTGTATACAGTTTTAAATAGATGACTGGAGAGCGGCTAATATATAGATACTACGTGTGCGTACATACGTTCATAGTTACATACATACATACATAGAAATATGAATCAAATACCTGATGCACAATAATGATGGAGACGCAGGTAAAGCAGTCACATATGGCAACCGATCAGACATGGTGTTGTACCTAGGACACCCTATCCGTTGGAAGGATAAAGGAATAAGGACCCGCAATATGGTAGAAGCACTAGCCACTTATAATAATGAATACAGGTGGAATGTCCCAGTGAAGACCTCAATAAAATGTAACCACAAGAGACCTGATATAATTATTTGGGATAGTGAAGAAGAACTGTGTACAAAATGAACAATTAAATTACACCATTTTATTTATATATATATATATTATATTCTCTGAAATTTGATTTAGTATTTCTAAATTGAATTTTCTTTCTTTGTAAGCTTGGATTTTATTCCCTCAAATAATAATTATACATAAATATATATATATATGGGAATGTCTAGATATGCAACTATATGGATGAGAATAATTAGTTAAAGTAAACATACAGATCTGCACATATACATACATCCATAAAAACAAACAAAACTACCTTGTAGTTGACGTTTAAATTCCAATGAAGGAACAATGGATCTAGGTTAGAGTCTGTCTCTTTCTCTATTGGCAAGAAAACTTGAAATAAAATGGTACAATGACATACATACATGCATACATGCATACTTACATTCATGTGTTTGTCTGTCTGTGTGTGCGTGTTTGTGCGTGTGTGCTAAAATTAAAGTTTAGTCTTAAAATTAAAATTCAAACTGCGTTTACTGTATGTCTCTAGCAGTTTGCCTTCAAAGCCGGTTCACTGTCTATAGCTACCTGGCGACATCCACGGTAATTGTGCAACTGTCGCTGGATCTACGGTAAGATCTCAGGGCAAACTGAGTTTAGTTACAAACAATGGCTACAGAAGACAGAGGATACTAGAAATTTTATTTATCATAACAATCGTTTCGAGAAATCCTGCACCGCTCCTGCGTGGGCAGGAAAATATACAATGGATTACAGTGCAGCACACAGAACAGAGAAATGTCCTCAGATGATCCAATTTAATTTCCCGTTTCGGAAGTAATGTTTCTCTCTTAAATTTAACTACAGCATATTGATAGGAGCTCTATCCGAAGTAAGTATTCTATATGTGTTATAGATACGAATAGCATTCTAAAAGGTATTATGCCATGCCGTGGGACTCACTTCAAAACCACGTGGCTTTCAAAGCAATCTTTTTAAACATAGAGTCACGCTTATTCGTATATATTAATCTCTCTCTCTCTCTCTCTCTCCATTTATATATATATATATATATATACATATATATTATATAGAATATAATTACAATTGCGAACACTGAAGTCACTGTGCATATATGCTATGTCAAAATGCCAAATACGTCCAACAACTACAAGATTCACTTCAATATACACAGGTGGAAAGCGGAAAAAGTGGACAAACTAAAATTTCATTAAATAATTCGGATAAACCTAGACTGATCAATTTCTGCCAAAAGTATAATTGTTTTCCTTCATCACTAGAAAACAACGAACGTAATAAATGGAAATATGTATACATACCCATACAAATGCACACGCATAATTACGAGTACATATAAATATCCACAAATCGAATTTCGTAGTTCAACGCAACACGTGTGTATTTAGTCAGAATAGTCCAGGAGTAAATATACTGTCCCGAAGTGAATAAAATACATCTACACATAAGAATGATAAAATCATTCAAAATTAATGAATTTTAACAGTGGCCTGAGAACAAAAAAAACTTTTAGATAAAATTCATATATAAATATATACAGCATATAATTATAATTATGGGTACAGATATATAATTATACAGAATATAAAGGGTACAGAAATTCAATTGGTATATATTTGTGTACTCGTATTCATGCGTGTTTATTTGTTTGGGTATGTATACGTATTTATTGCGCTCGTTACATTATACTGATGAGGAAGAATTATTATACTCATCCACAAATTAGTCAGGCTAGGATTATCCAAATTATTTTATGAAACTTTGGTTTGTCCACTTTTCTCGCATTCAACCTAGCATATAGGCAGATTGGTTTCTGTGGCCTGAATGATAATTATATTCTCTATAATTATATATCCATTATTTTACCTAAAAGCTTTTTTTATATGCTAGCCATTGAAAAATACATTATTTTTTAATGATTTTATACACACACACACAAATATACACACAATATATATATATATATATATTATATATATATACACTCAAAGATTTATATAATTTATAAAGATATACAATCATATATATATATATACATATATGTGTGTGTGTGTGTGCATGTAGGACTCTTCTGTACCAAGATTTCGAAATTATTTATATGAATTCGTGTGTTGAAACAATTCTTTTCTGCGTCTAGGGAGAGTCATTATGCTTATATAATGAACACATACGTTGGTTCACCTGCTCTACTTTTCTTTATTATTAGTCAATTTGTTAAAATTTCAACTAATTTGTTCTGTTTTTGTTTGTCAAATCTCTTTCACTGGTGCATGCAACATTTTTAATAAGCATATATATATATATATATATATATATATATGCGTGCGGTTTTTGTGTGTGTGTGCGTGTGTGTGTGTGTGTGTGAGTGCGTGTGTGTGTGCGTGCGTGTGTATGTGTGCGTGTGTGTTTGTGAGTGTCTGCCTATGTGTGTTCGTACGCCTAAGTAGATACGAGGGTGTACTTCAAAAAATAATTTTGCAATATTATTTAATTCGCTTACTTTTTTCGTGTATACAGTTTTATCGCATTCAATGTCAAACGTTGCTATTTTTATTAAATTGCTTAAGGGTCTCGTTGATCTAGCAGGATGTCACACCGATATATGTGTATCTTACGAAAAATATTTTCAGACAAAATTTTGCTCGCTTATTTTTTACAGTTCATACCCTGGCATTTGTAGACAATGGGACATGTTGCTAAAGGAACACACTCTTTTTTTACACCGGTTATGCGCTAATTGTGTGCCGGAAAATTCGGAGCTGTACCTCATTGCTAATATGTCGTGCAGTACAGCTCGGCCAGTCCCAAATGCTTTCCTGAGAATACTTATGCATGTGTTGAATGTAAAGAAGAAATATTGGGTTGTCCGGAAAGTTCGTGCCGATTTTTAAAGGAAAGAAAATGGTCAATAAATCCTTGCCATTAAATTTTAATCAACCAAATATGAATCATTTTGTTGCACAATGCGTCTCCATCTTTCCTTTAACTTGAAAATACCCTCTTCCCAGAATTGAGCTGGTTTCATGGAAAATAACTCATCAAGGTATCTTTTTACGTCATCCAAGGAATTGAGATTTTCACCATTAAGACTATTCTATAGAGATCTGAATAAGTGGAAATCCGAAGGAGCAAATATGGAGAGTGGGATAACGCATCCCAGCCGAGCTGCAGCAATATTTGTCTGGCTCCCACAACATCAAGTGCCAAAAATGAACTTTCTTATCTTCCATTTTAAAGGGTTACAGAATTAATACATGTTATAGGAACATAAACCTCCTTCCACGAAAACATAGCTTAAACTGTGCTCTAAATGGAGTTGTAGTCAAACCTATTTTATTGATTCAACCATGTTCTAAAGTAAGTCGAAATATAAGCTATTATAAATCGGCGCGAACTTTCTGGACAACCCAATAATATCACTGATATGTATAACCAATACAAACGATTCTATATATGATATCGTGACATAAGACAGTCTTATGTCACGTTATCATATATAATTTCTCGTGAAAACATTCCACAAGTTTATGTTTAGAATAAAATTAAACTCAACTGCGTCCTTGTTTTTTACAGTTAAAGGTTGAAAGGATTGTAATTGTGATGCAATAATGCACCGTATATCTTCCTATTCTTTCATTCGTGTGTAATGTCAGATTACTTTCCTTCTGCCAGATAATTAGTTTGTTGAATATGAGCCTCGTTTTAAGTATAAATCTCATTTCCATGTTCTCCATTACAAACAAATAAATTTTGTATATTTTGAAAGTAAATGTATTAGAATAGCTTTCATAAACATTGAATTTACAAATTACCAGTGAAACTATATTTCGAAATGAACACTAAAATATTTTCAAACAGTGGGAGATATTAATATAATATCTTAATATCATTTCCGTGTGAGAATATCGGAAATATAATCATTATCGAATGATAATACTCACCAAGTTCATTTAGGCTTGGAATGTTTTCACGGTATTCTACGATGCTATGATGGTTTTTATTGTTTTAATACACTTTTATCCATATATTAGAATTCCATCATGTTTCGAATCTCAAATGATTTTGTTGTTTATTAACGCACATGCAGCACTCGAAAGCGAATACTATCATTGATATCATCTCTAATATAATTCACACAAAGCGTTTGTTATGTGACAGTAATATTCGACTCTATCATTTCAAAATGAATAACCATAAAACATTTGTCGTGACAAATACCAATGTATAAAAAGTGTAGGATAGGTATATAGGTAGGCGTGTGCGTGCGCGTACGTGTGCATGTGCGTTTTTTTTCAGTTTAGTGTGAACAATTAGCGCTACCATAAACCGGTAACATTTTCTATATGAAGGCCATCTAAGTATTAATGTCCATAAAGATATTGCATATAGCTGTAATTATTTTCAGTTAGGATTTATTTAGTTTCATGCGAACTTATTTACATTCCTTTTTTTAAATTTAAATGCATTCAAGTACTGAAATATATAATAATACAATTTAATATCTCTCTAGTCTATGTATGTGTGTTGTTCTATTACATGTTTGTATATTTCAAAATAAGTATAACTATATCTCGCTATTTAGGAAATTAAATCCCTTAAATATGAATTGGAATTGGAATTATTATAGTGTTGCAATTTGTAGCAATTGTTAGACTACAGAAGACATAGTACTCTCAATGGAATGTACTATGCCAACAAGCTGATGCACTTACGAAAAGCATTGAAAATCAAACTCCCAAGAAAGCTGACGAAATAAGGTTTGCTTCATCACGACAATGCTTCGCCCACAAATGCTTGGTTTCAGTGGCAGCTGTAGATGACTGTGAATTTGGACTAATTAAAATGTTAGCAACATCTTCATAGGTCAAAAGTTAGATCATTTAAACAAAGTGCTAAAACCTCGATGAAAATTGTCTTCCAGAGTGACTTATCTGTTTTACTCTTTTACCAAGATGCTATACAACGGCATAAATCCTATTGTTTATGGGGAAAAAATTAGATATTACGGAGAATGTATTTTATCAAAACATGTGAATTGTACGAGGTGATATAAAAACCTTCCCACACTAGTCTTGTAGCTCGCCAACAGATGGCAGCACACGGTTGCGTTTGCAGTGAGAGCTAGGTGTGACCTTCATGTGGCAGCGTGCTGAGTGATATCACTGTGTTTACCTTGGAAGCTGTGAAATTTGTCTTTCTATGATCACATGCTGTAGTCTGCGATTTTGTCAGAACAAAGAGCCAACATGAAAGTTTGCGTTAAATTTGGTAAGTCTGCTGCAGAGACATTGAACATGCTTTGGAAACTTACGGTGGTAACGCAATGGCTCGTACTCAATGATCCGAGTGACACTGGTGCTAAAGAAGCGGGAAACCGTTGGTGAAAGGAACACTTGCCACGAGCGCCACGCCCGAAAATGTGGTATTGTATATAGAGAATAAGTCTCCCAGGGGCAGACTGTTAATCTAGAGTTCTACAGCGATGTTTTGAAGTGGAAGTGTGGAGCCCGGTGCATTGGATTCTTCACTAAACTTTCCTCACTCGTGAATTTCTTGCCAAAATCAACATTGTATGTCTTCTGCACCCGCCCTATTCACCAGATTTAGACCCTGTGGACGTCTATATCTTCCCCATGATGCAAATGTAACTCAAATGTCACCATTTTAACAGGGTTTTCGAGATCAACTCCCTTAGGGAAACGATTTCCAGGCCGGATTCCAAAAGCGGCAGGAATGCTGGCAGCGGTGTATTTCTGCGCAAGGTGACAATTTCGATCGAGAAGATGCTAAAGCTTAGGCGCAAGAGTAGCTGTGTGGTAAGTAGCTTGCTTACCAAACACATGGTTCCGGGTTCAGTTCCACTGCGTGGAATTTTCGGCAAGTGTCTTCTGCTATAGCCTCGGGCCGACCAAAGCTTTGTGAGTAGATTTGGTAGACGGAAACTGAAAGAAGCCCGTCGTAAATACGTATATATATAATATATATATATATATATATATATATATATATATATATATGTGCGTGTATGTTTGTGTGCCTGTGTCTGTCCCCCTAGCATTACTTGACAACCGATGCTGTGGTTTTTATGTCCCCGTTACTTAGCGGTTCGGTAAAAGAGACCGATAGAATAAGTACTGTGCTTACAACGAATAAACCCCGGGGTCGAGTTGCTCGATTAAAGGCGGTGCTCCAGCATGGCCGCAGTCAAATGACTGAAACAAGTAAAAGAGTAAAGCGTAAGAGTAAATATTTTTATTTTAATTAAGCATAACTAGTCCAGGAATCTTTGGGTATACACACAAATAAAACTCATTGAAAATGTAACTAATATTATTCACATATATTTAACGCGGTTATCTGGCGGAATCATTACCACGCCGGACGAAATCCTTAGCGGCATTTCGTCCGTCTTTATGTTCTCATTTCAAATTCCGTCGAGATTGTCTTTGCTGTTCGTCCTTTTGGGGTCGGTACTATGGGTACCGGTTGGTTTACGTAATCGATTTACACCCTTACCAACAAAATCTGCCTTCTTACCAAAATTTGAAATTAATATTATTGATGAACCTAAGGTGGTGATGGCATAATCGTTCGCGCGCAGGGCAAATTGTTTAGTGACACTTCGTTGCGTCGTTCTGAATTCAAACTCCGCCGAGGTGAACATTGCTGTTCATCTTTGGGCGAGTCTATGAAATAACTAGCAGTTAAGCACTGAGCTCGATGTAATTAACTTATCCCCTCCCCATAACTATTGGCCGTGCGCCAAAATTTGAAATCAGTATTATTCATATATTTCTCGAAGATATAGTATTGAGTATAGTATTAGACAGAAGTACAGATTCAATTATAACATGTAAATTACCTAAACCTGACGAGTAGAATGAGGTTGATATCTGAAAATTAGAAACACGCATTCGTAAAATGCAACGCACATTCGATTCGATTTCACAGAAGGGCGAATATTAAATACCAATGTAAAATGTAAAAATATCAGTTATAATATGGAAGATATAAATATAATGGGTAAATATAAACTAAGAGCAGAAATAATAAAATAGAAATAACATACTAGGTATACATGTGCTTATCAAACCAGTTATACATTTCAGCTGCTGCAACTTAAGAAAGTGGAATTTATAGGAATTGTAAAATGTAGTGGAAGGATATATAGGATATTTTTAACATATTCCGAGGACATATATAGCAGGATATAATACAATAAACGCCTATGAAGAAAATCATGACAGTGAGACAAAAACTTTTAGCAGCAGAAGAGAATATGATAAGTATAATAAGGAAATGCAAAAAAAAAACTTACTATAAGGAAATGAAAAATATAAACTGAAAAATAACTACACTAAACAAAAAATATTATTTCTACAAAGCAATAAGTTTTAATATATAAAACAAAACTAAATATATTGAGTAAAATAACAAATAAAAATTCTACATCATTGATAATATCCTTCAAAACACGACATTTAGGAAGTATGCTGGAGAGCAAGCCATTAATGGCTACAAAGCTGTGGGCTAAAATATAAAACAAGATCCAATTTTAGAATCACAGTGTCAATTCTTAGCCATAACCAACGACAGAAATAAATGAACGGAATAAGATGTTTAGCTTATATGCTAATATTTCAACCGAGCGGGTGGAAAACATCATTTCCGGATGCTCGGTTCTTGCCAAACCTGAATATATGCAGACGTTATCAAAACAGTAGGCATATTCAATCCTTCAATACAGTCTTCGAAACTAACACGGATGAGGAGTGTTATAACTATCTACCACCTTCCGATCAACTTGTGAACAGATACACAGACTGACTAAAAAAGAAAATGTCAAATCATATAATAATAACATTCTGGGACAAAAAGTAAGTGTATTGATATGAATATCTCAAAACTTTTGGACGGGAAAATTGGCCTAGTGTTTGTCTAGTAACTCTCAACGGACAAGGGTACCGTATTTGAAATACACGGGATATGGAGCATGCAGTTATAAGCAATGCTATGGATGATTAAAGCACAAGTATGGACAAATAGCACGTGGACAAAATTTTGAATCATTGCTTGGTCTTACAAATTTACATAGGTTTGCTATGAGAAGACCAAATCCTGTACAACTCAAAGAGTAAACGTTAATATTTTCAACAATCTGGAAGGAACTACCCACATATTAACACAGCTGACACAACTCTGTTCTATCCGATTAGAATACAAAGCAATCACACATCATAAAACACAACATAAAATATACCGAAAATATATAGCCAAAAATACATAATACATTGAGCAGAACAATGGATAAAAATACACGGATGCAGTTTACAAACGTGGGACTGCATCCGTGAAAGAAACACGGATCTTGTTGTGGTTAAAAGGGTAGACAAGATAGCACGTAGAACAAACTATATGTCAATATCTATTCTTGCTCTTTGTGATCCGAGTTTAAATATCATCGAACTCAACCTTGCTTTTTTTTTATTCGAGGTCTATAAAATAAAGTACTAATCAAGAATTGAACCTATGTAATCAATTATTATCTCCCACAAAAATAATTTCTGGCGTTGTGCTAAAATTGGAAACTAATATAAAAAACAGCTCAGTTATGTCGTGAGTACGATTCCCGGTAGTGCGCTTGTGTGTTTCAGCTGTACTTCACCTTGCTGCAGTCCACTCAGTTTGAAAAATAGAATTGTAGTTGTATTTGAAAGGGGTCAGATTTGTCACATTTTGTGTGAGGCTGAATCTTCCTCAGAATTACGTTATGGTATGCATGTCTGTTGAGTACGCAGTCACTTGTGCGTTAGTTTTACGAGTAGACTGTTCCATTGATCAGATAAACAGGAACCTCGTCCTCGCAACGGATGGAGTGCTATTTTGTAAAAAGAGTAAAGGAAAAGCAAATGTTCCATATTGTAAGGCACAAATGCCACGTGTTTAGTATAAGCAGTGAAAGCTAAGACGAAATAATTGCTTTTCTGTCGTTAGTGACTTTGACATGAACTTATGCTCAGTTTGATAACAACAGCCTATCGGTGTTTATCTGGGGCCTTGGCCTCCAGAACTATGAGACGCACAGATACCGCTGTTAGAACCAGATTAATATCCATAGCGACCCTAAAGACTAACATGTTTTCCTGTCTCTATATAAGATCTTTTTTCATTTTCTTCCAAACATTTGAAGGTTTATTTTTCTCCATTCCACTCACCTGGTCAAAATGAGTTGTAACTGTAAATGAAAGGGGCCAGCCTTGTCATATTCTGTGTGAGGTTGAATCTGCCTGAAAACTACGTTAATGGTATGTATGCTTGTGAAGTACTCAGCCACTTGCGTGTTAATTGTATCCTCGTGTAGTAATGGAGAGTGAGAGTGACATTCAATATTTGCTATGTGTCTCTGTATCTTTGTATAAACTTTTCCTTCGATCTATGTATTTACTGTCTCTCTCACTTTCTTTCTCCCTTCCTCTGTGTCTCACCAATTTATCGCTTTTAATTTAACAATGTGTGTGTGTGTCTATGTATCTACTTTTCTTTCGATCTATGTATCTAATTTTGTTTTGATCTATGTAGCTTTCATTCGATGTATGCATGAGTCTACTCTAAAAATACTAATAAACATGTTAACTCTTCCTTCAAGTGTAGAAAAGTAGCCGTAATATCCACAGCTATTTGCTGAGACAGACAGAGGAAGTGAAAGAGCATATTAGAAAGAGAGAGAGGTAGCCAGACAAATAGATTGATAAATAAGCAACTTTTCTTTTTGAAATTTCCATATAATGTGGCTTTATCATATATCTTCGAAAACGAAAAGTTTTCCAGCATTTTCAGTATGAGAATAGTGTCTTTCGTTATTATTCTCTATCTACTCCCTTCCTTCACTCAATCTCTCAAAATCTTTCTCTTTTATCCCTCCTTCCCCTCTGCCTCCAAACGTCTCCTTGTCTCTAACTGTCCTTCTGCGTTTAATGCGTTATAATTCTCTTACAACTCAGCACTAGCAATCTCATCCTTCTCACTCACTCCCTCTTACTTCATCCTCTTTGCCGCTTTGCTCCTCACGTCAACTATACTTCCCCTGCTTCTGTCCCACCCGTCCCTCCTGCTTGGCCATCCATTTCACCTATACCTTCTCTGCTTAATACCTTTTCTTTTTCTTATTCTTCGTACCACTCCTTCAAAATTTTTACATCGTTCTTTGATGTGTGACACACACCACAGGTACGTACGCAGAAAACAAAAATGGTGTATTAATATTATTGATCCTTCTTGTACACCGCAAGGCCTGACATTTTGGTGGAAGTGAGTAGTCGACTACATCTATTCCAGATTTCAGCTGGTAACTGTTTTATCAACTCCGAAAGAATGAAAAGCAAAGTCGGCCTCGGCGGAATTAGCACCCAAAACGTAAATAGAGACGAAATTTCGCTAGTCGTTTGTTTGGCATGCGAATGTTTCTATCGATGATAAATAAGAATGATAGAGGTGAAGGATAACTTCCATTGTTGGTCAAAAGTTCAAATACTTTGGTGTCATTACTAGACTGAAAGTCATAGAAACAATAAAAATATACATTGTGGAATTGTACGGAAAAAAAATTGATGTGAACAGGAGCGGTTTAGAAATATTGGTTTGAAATTTTGGCACAAGGCCAGCAAGGTCGGGGAAGTGTGTGATCCAATAACATCCACCTCAGTGCTTAACTGGTACCTATTTAAAGGGAACGAAACGATGAATGGCAACGTTGATTTCGGCGGATAAATTTGAACTGAGATCGTAAAGACAGACCAAATGCTGTTTAGTATTTTACGTGGTGCGCTAAAGATTCTGTCAATTCATCACAAAAATAAAACTAATTAAAATTAGCTAAATTACGCGCGCTAACATACTGAGTAATTCCGTGTTCGCTGCTCATGCAGTTGTATTAAACACAAAAGCTATGTCCTCAACCGGTTCTGTCCATTTGCCTAGAATTTAGAAAAAAAAGGTTATCAGTAACAAAGATTTGATAGGAAATATTTCCCAGTAGGAGTGAAATTGCATAAGAATTATTCGAAGAACATCCACAAAGGGGCCCAAACCATTCTACCACATCCAAGACATAACACATGACCTCTCTCTGTTTTTTACTCTTATTAGCATAACACATGTATCATAGGTCCAGTCTCCATAACAGGTCTTTAAATTCTTATTGACACGCAAGAAATCTTCAACTCACTCATAATATTTACTTTTGGCAGGAGACAAAAATGTTTGCTTCAACACTTAAAACATGCACAATATGTTTTAAAATAGCCACCAAATGGCGGAAGGCTAAAGTCACTTTCCTTCTAAAGAAAAATAGCATCACTATATACTTTGGTAATAACCGGTTCGTATTTCAAGTGAAAGAGGCTTGTTGATAGAGGACCATTAGTTTGTATTGCATGCGTAGTGAATGATAGCCGACAGGAAGGGACACTTCGTGCATTTCGGACAGGTTCTATATTTATGTTTACTACATTTTGGTTACAAAGACATTCTGCGGAAAGTATATTGTACAAAGTAATGTTACCATCATGTTGCCTTCAATTTCTTCGTCTTTGCTGCCATCACATTAGTCAAATTATTGTGAAGATTCGTTTTTCTCAGTGTGAATTTGATTACACATTACCAACGCCGGTATCCTGTGCACAAATAGAAATTCTTTCATTGTTGCAGATGAAATTTCAGAGCAACAGAAACTATTTCATTCTATGTGAAATGAGTGGAAACGTGCACAAACGAGAATGTATCTGAAGACAACGTAGGAAGTAAAAAGTTACAATGTGAGATGCAGAATTTGCGATAAAGTAGAATTAAATTATCTGCTCGAAACAAAATCTAGAAAGTATTAAATTAATCCCATAAACAGAGATGCTAGTTGTCATACCAACGTTACCGGTCACAGAGTAGTACTAATAAGAGAGGTCAAGTGGCAGAAAGAAATCAATACTGCAATCTGGTGAAGAGAATAGCAGAGGCGGTAAACACATGTATCGCCTTAATCGGGTATTATATTTTGATTGTGTACTGTATGGAACACCTAAAGAAATTTAAGATAATAGTTTCTATAAAAAAATTTTAATTGTAATGGGAGAGGTCACGCAAAGCAGGCATGGGTTGTAAAGAATTACAGCAATTGAAGGTAATGTTCCTATGAAAGCATACCAACGACGGAAAGTTTATAAACGTACAGCATGTTTAAGGAATCACGTGTTGTTATGACGTACCTCGACTAAATACACACACCTGCATACAACACAGAGTCAAGTTAGCCTTTTATCCCCAAACAGTAATTTCTAAAATAATCTAAATATCTATTTCGTGTAATTCTATTATATCAGTTTCTTTATCGAACGTAATATCAGTGGTTTTAATTGAGTTATTTCTCTCTCAATCCGTTGTGATATATTTTTTTCTTATTCGAATACTATGTTTATTTCCCTCAAAAAAATAATAAGCCATATATATCGAGGATTTCAGTTATCTGCAGCTTAACATTTCAAATTTATACTCATAATAATGCTTACTGTCATATTAAAATTCATAAATTCATGTTTTGACATCCAATTACTGCCAGGTAGTAAAATATTGTTGTAAAAAATTTATATATATATAATATATATTATATATATATATATATATATAAAATTATAAAAATATAAAAAACATAAAAATATTTTTAAAAAAAGTAAAAATTAAAAATAATAAATAATAAATAATAAATAAAAAACTAAAAATAAAAAATAAAAAAAATATAAATAAAAATAATAAATAAAAAATAAATAATAAATAATAATAAAAATATATATATATTTATAATTTATTTATTTATTTATATTTTTTATATATTTCTTAATTAATTTTATTTCTATGTATTGGCTTATGATTTTTCAATGTTTTATTTGCCTAATAGTGGTTTTATCTCTAAGTTAATATAATATATATATATATATATTGATTCGTTAGCTACTGCACGCATTTTTGTTTCTCTCCTTCTTTCTGTGTTTTTCTCTCTCTGTGTATCTTTCTGTTGAAGAGCGTAGGCTCGAAACGTTAAAGACTTGTTTTATTTATATTTCCTGAGCGCCATACTAATACAATTGTTCGTTTGTTTTCCACCTGCCTTCGTCTTTTCTTTATTTTCATAAAGCTTCCCGTTATATATATATTATATATATATATATATATATATATATATATATATATATATATATTATATATATATATATATATATATATATATATAATATATATATATATATATATATATATATGTATATATATATGATCGTTATAATTCTTTCTATTTCTCGGATTTGCAAAATAGCAAGTTTAATGTAGCATTTTTGGCTTTTACGTATTATTCATGGGTAATATTACTAGACTTGAAGTGTAACACTTCCAGAATAGCCTTTTTCTGATCGATGCATGATACTTAGATGAAGGTGATATTTTCGCTGACATGAGGCTTCACAGAATGCATTCTATGATTCTGTTCGTGGGTGTTTGTTTTGATCATTTATCATTTCGATAATCTCGAAATGCGGTGTGTATAAAATTCGATGAAAATATATTACTGTTTCTCTGTGGGTTTCTAGTTTCTACCTGTGATATTCGCGCATTGTTTCTTCCGACATTTATCTATTGTTTTCGGATAATTCATTGAATCAAGAAATATACTTTCAATAATTCATTGTGTGCACCGCTGAGTAGTTCGAAAATTTAACATTGCTAATTTTTAACAATATATTTATATTACGTAGACCTGTAACACATATTGAATTTCATTTTCATTTTCCTTTTTAGATGTTTTTCAAGTATTTTCCCAGTCTTCCTTTAAATCCAGATGTTTTCATATCAGCTTGAGATGAGTATTTTTTTTTCTCTCTGGTAATTTCCATAGATGTTTTACCTACTGTTTGTATCCTCCTCGTCATACAAATATATCGTGGATGCTTCTGTAAGTCCACGTAATCTAATTTGAAATTTCTTCTTTCTTTGTCAATTTTATGTCTTGTAGTTATTATCATGCCAGTTGACATTCGTCCGTGCAAATATATTTCGATTTTATTCTCCGAAATATTCTCGTAAAGTTCATAATTATGTATGCTATGTTTAGAATAATAACATATTAATTCATTTTCATATTCCGGTGGATTCCAAGATGAATATTTAATTGCTGGTATATTTCTGCACCGAAATAGAACCTCATCTCTTTAGGAATATGTTCATTACAAAATTGATACCCCTTAGAAATTTTGAGACATCACGGTGTTTCGAACTCGTTTCATGTCTTCCTCAGTCAGACCGATAACACCAACAAGTACACGTACACATGTGTACAAGAATAATAAAAACGGATTATTTGCTAATGCGTGCTGATGTATGCTAAACAAATGATTCATTGGGTGTTCGTAGTACAGCGAGAATTCAATCAGATATTCATGTTCGAATTTTCTTCCGCGTAATTCCGATCACAATTTGATAGATATGCTGTCGTTTGATAATTGAAACTTTTTGATTTTTGTTTGGTTGTTCTCCAATTGCTAACCTCATCGACATGATTTATATTCTGATTAAGTAAAACTTTGCATTTTGCAATTAGGTTCTTTAAAATTTAGTTTGTATGCTTTATGTGTATGTTCGTTAAGTAATCTTGTTTATGTACTCCATTAATATCCCTAATTTTTATTTGTTTGTTGCATCATTAGCTAGCTAGGTTCTTTATGTGCACGTGATGGTTGTCCAATTTGCTGTAGATTAAATCTCATAAACATGAACGTTTGTATATTGCAACGAATGTAATAGAGGAAGGTGTTTCATCTGTATGTAGAAATTGTATACATTTTGGCAATGCGAAGTTAGGAGCAAATACCATCCCACCATTCGTATTATATCAATAAATGATGATGGTTTTGTTGATGCTAAAGTAGAATTTAGCATTAACCTATATAGATTAATATTTTGATACATAGTGATAGATAACTAGTCATATATATATATGTATATATATATATATATATATATATATATATATATATAGAGAGAGAGAGAGAGAGGGAGAGAGAGAGATTGATAGATAGTTAGCTAGCTAGATAGAAGGATAGATAGATAGACATACAGATAGATAAACAGATAGATAGATAAATAGATAGATAGATAGATAGATAGATAGATAGATAGATAAATAGATAGATAGATGGATAGATAGATAGACATACAGATAGATAAACAGATAGATAGATAAATAGATAGATAGATAGATAGATAGATAGATAGATAGATAGATAGATAGATAGATAGATAGATAGATAGATAGATAGATAGATAGATAGATAGATAGATAGATAGATAGATAGATGGGTAGATATATAGATAGATAGATAGTTAGATACCTAAATGGGTGGTTAGATCCAACAGCGTTAAAATAAAAACGTATACTCCATCCTGTGAGAGATGAATATCAATTTAATACACGTACCAAATGAGGAACTAATACTTTCATTCTTTTATGATACAAGGACATGTAGAGTTATAAAACACTATGTATCTCTAAGCAGTTTTCCAACCTCTGTTTATGCGTAATTTTTAATGCATAAACAGGGCCTGAAATATATCTTGGTTATACATGGCGTACTTTATAAATGTACGCATTTAACATTCATAAAAGCATGAAGCTATTAGTAACCTTTTTTGTATCTGTATGAAATAAATATTGTCATGTCTAGAAGTTTGAAACAGAGGTCTGAAAATTAGAATTTTTATATTAAATGCACAGAGATATTTTAAAGCTAAACAATTCGGTCTAGAACAATATTTGTGATCTCGCCTATTTTTTTTTCTTTTAGATGCTCAATTATTGGATAATATATTAGGTAAGTATATATCATAGATGTATATATTTGAATAGAATCGCAAACGGGCCAAACAATTTTAACACTTAAAGAATGTTCCAAACGTTTGGCCATGTCTGTATACATATATATATATATATATATATATTTGAAAATGCAGAGGTTTTTAAAGGTGTTTATTGACTTCACCTGTTTCACATATTCAATAAAAGATTTTCAAAAGAAAAATGTAAGGCTTTGTGTAGGCTTTGTTGTGTTAAAACATGGTTAACATATATGTATTACAATACAGTGATACAGTCTTTGGCAATGATAAGAAAATGTTAAGAAATAGAATATTTGACAACGATAAGAAAATGGTGAGAGCGGATTTTTGTCTGAACAGTTTACATAACAGTATTCAAAATAGGTAGTAAAATAAATTTATAAGTTCACAAAAATCATGATTGTATAGAAGCATGTACGCAGAAAAAAAAATGTAGACATTATTTGATAAGTGAAAGTGTGCATTGTTTAGTCAAAATTTCATCGGAAACCATATTTAAGTATTTATACAGAATTTAAGAGGCAGAAGCAACATTTTTTCCTTCGTCTCTTGTCTTCTTTGTGTGTTTGGCAAAGATGGTTGCTATTTTTAAAAATAGTATAGAGGTTGGTTGGTGGGGAAGCATTCACATAGTTTGTGGAATCAAAAGGATTTTTTTTATTTGTGGGCCAGTGTCATGGTACAGTGGTTTTTGGACTGGTCTTAGAGTTCAAGATAGTGTGAATGGGTGTGCACGGTTCTATGTGGTATATATAATATATATATATATATATATATGTGTGTGTGCTTGCGTATGTGTGTGTGTTTTTTTTACTGGTCTTAGAGTTCAGTGTGGTGTCAGTGTGTATGTATTGGCCTCTGTATGAGTGTGTTTTATATTCATATATGTGCACCTTTGTGTGTGTGTGTGTGTCTGTCTGTGTTTGTTTGTCATGTTATAATTCTCCGGGTGGTGTGTGTGTGTACATTCGTATGTGTGTGAGGGTGCATATGTATGTATGTGAGTGCATGAGTTGTACTTGTCTGGGTTTCCGTGTGTGTCCGTATGTACTACGTTTATCAGGGCTGTGTAATTGTGTGTGCGTATGTGTATGCGTGTGTGCAGTCACAACATCTTCCGGAGTTTTGTTCCTGCCTTTTGTAGGGTTTTATTGCTTTTATTGCGTACCACTGAGTCGTCGTTATTTCGAGCCTAAACTTGTCAAACCAATAAATTAATATCCTCTCAAAAGGATTGAAATTCACTCCAACAGCAAAATACCTACAAAAGGCAGTAACAAATCTCTCGATAAATTTTGTGACTACATATCAAACTTCCCTTATAGTGAACTGCCACAACCTGAACCCAACAGTAAAAGGGAAATCATGTACGACTTACAAAACAATCATAACATCACAGTCAAGGAACCAGATAAGGGTAATAATGTAATTATGAACACAGTACAATACAAAATGCTCTATCTCACCTCTTACAAGATACTATTTACTATGAAAATGTAGTCAACTACCAACACTCAAAAACAATATAGAAATTAAACACACTCATTTGCCAACATGGAAGCAACATAACGGCAAAGGACTGCGAATATTTAATAATTTGCAAAACCAGCAACCATTACGGGCTTTCTAATATCCCAAGAGCAAAATAATTATCGAACTTTGCAAAATGTCCTCCTCAAACTGCATCAGTGTAGCACGCCCCTCTTATCTCGAACCGAGACGAATTGTGGCAGGTCCAAACAGAAATACACATATTAAGCAACTTCATTGATATACTCATGAAACCAATACGTGAACACATACCAAGTATTTTAATACATGATCTGGACCTCCAAAATCACATCCTCAAACAGGAAAATAACAGCCTTTTCATCGTCTTTTTTGATGTGATAAAATTTTATACTACGATCGCACATCATGCGGACACGATTATATACAATAACATCCAAATACTGAGTCAAGACACGCGTTTAAAAGCGCATCGAATCACATAAAATAATAAAAAGCTTGGATCAACCCAAATCCCCACCAAAAACTTACTCGCCAATGCTATATTACCCAATACAAGCTCAACACTCACCGTCTAGAAATGTCGCTCCAACTGCAGGACCTGCAGTCACCTCATTGAAGGCACAATATATAAATTCCAATCAGGACATACTCTTTTCGCAAAACTTAACTTCACCTGCGCATCAAAAAATTTACTTTATGTCATTAGGTGCGCAGGGTGCACAAAAGACTACATAGGACCGACTAGACTTACCCTCAGAGATAGGATGACACTCCACCGCCAACAATCGAGGGATCCCACATGAAGAGAGATAACACTTAATGGCCACTCAAATCTCTGTGCATAAAATACATCCCCCAAATGCTTTTTTTCCCAATGTACCAATGTACAGGCATCATCCTTAACCAAACACAGATAAATAGGAAAAATATCCTGATTCAAAAATACAGACCACAACACAACATACTCTAACATCTAACGCAAAAACACAATACCTCTACTCCCCCGGTACATATCCACAACAAACACATGCAGGAACATACACAGATAAGACACAAGCAGGAACATACACACAAATAAAATGCAACCCCCACACAAATACAATGGAACCCCACACATACATGCACAAACAAAATATACCTGCGCTTGAGCACAAGCCCACACACGTTCCAAGGAAAACACACAGACACACATATATACACATGCAATACAATTCTAGCCATCAACCATCACTCACAGACATTCACACACATACACATACATGCACAAATTTACACACACCACCCTGACAATTACAAGACGCACTCAAAACAACAGACCCACACACACACACACAAACATGCAAATACAACACAACCCCCACACGCATATATACACACAAACGTACACACACACAAACACGATATGCCTATACCCCAGTAAACACACACATTCAAAGAAAATGCACCCACATGAATACACGCAATGTAATCCCAACAATCACAGCTAACACTCACAGACACACACATACACACATACATACACACACAGCCACGTACACGCATACAATAACACATACCAACCTGACAAGACACACTCACACAAGCACACCCACACTTATACACATACACTGCACAAACAATATACATCGGCGCAGGAGTGGCTGTGTGGTAAGTAGCTTGTTTACCTACCACATGGTTCCGGGTTCCGTCCCACTGCGTGGCAAATTGGGCAAGTGTCTTCTGCTATAGCCCCGGGCCGCCCAATTCCTTGTGAGTGGATTTGGTAGACGGAAACTGAAGAAGCCTGTCGTATATATGTATATATGTATTGATATGTATGTGTGTGTTTGTGTGTCTGTGTTTGTCCCCCTAGCATTGCTTGATAACCCCGTCACTTAGCGGTTCGGCAAAAGAGACCGATAGAATAAGTAATGAGCTTACAAAAAATAAGCCCCGCGGTTGATTTGCTCGACTAAAGGCAGTGCTCCAGCATGGCCGCAATCAATTGACTGAAACAAGTAAAAGAGTAAAGAGTACAATACACTCTCAATAATACACCGAAATATGCGCACACACAACACATAAAATAGCACACACATATACACACTTCGGCACAACAAATATATCACACAAACATACACATACACCCGAAAACTATATAAAACACACATACATACAAACACACTCACAAACACACATTCAGTACAAACACGCACAGTACGTACATGTACACACACACGCACACACACACACACACACCACCCTGACAATTACAAGACGCACTCAAAACAACAGACCCACACACACACACACAAACATGCAAATACAACACAACCCCCACACGCATATATACACACAAACGTACACACACACAAACACGATATGCCTATACCCCAGTAAACACACACATTCAAAGAAAATGCACCCACATGAATACACGCAATGTAATCCCAACAATCACAGCCAACACTCACAGACACACACATACACACATACATACACACACAGCCACGTACACGCATACAATAACACATACCAACCTGACAAGACACACTCACACAAGCACACCCACACTTATACACATACACTGCACAAACAATATACATAGGCGCAGGAGTGGCTGTGTGGTAAGTAGCTTGTTTACCTACCACATGGTTCCGGGTTCCGTCCCACTGCGTGGCAAATTGGGCAAGTGTCTTCTGCTATAGCCCCGGGCCGCCCAATTCCTTGTGAGTGGATTTGGTAGACGGAAACTGAAGAAGCCTGTCGTATATATGTATATATGTATTGATATGTATGTGTGTGTTTGTGTGTCTGTGTTTGTCCCCCTAGCATTGCTTGATAACCCCGTCACTTAGCGGTTCGGCAAAAGAGACCGATAGAATAAGTAATGAGCTTACAAAAAATAAGCCCCGCGGTTGATTTGCTCGACTAAAGGCAGTGCTCCAGCATGGCCGCAATCAAATGACTGAAACAAGTAAAAGAGTAAAGAGTACAATACACTCTCAATAATACACCGAAATATGCGCACACACAACACATAAAATAGCACACACATATACACACTTCGGCACAACAAATATATCACACAAACATACACATACACCCGAAAACTATATAAAACACACATACATACAAACACACTCACAAACACACATTCAGTACAAACACGCACAGTACGTACATGTACACACACACGCACACACACACACACACACCACCCTAATAAACGTAACACACACGATCACACGGTATCCCCCAGACAAATACAACTTACTCACACACACATACATACTCATACACATACACACTCATACGGATGCACAACCACACACGCAGACTTACACATACACACACTTTGAACAAACGCATACAAAAAAAACATACACACACAAACGTGCACACATATAAATATAAAACACACACATACAGAGGCCCATACATACATACTGACACCACACTGCACTCTAAGACCAGTCAAAACAACCCCCACACACACACACATACACAATCAGATATATATAACACGCACGCACACAGACATTCACACTGTCTTGAACTCTAAGACCAGTCCAAAAACCACTGAACCATGATAGACTAGCCCAGAAACAACAAGAATCCTTTTGATTCCACATACTATGTCAATTCTTTCCCCACTGACCAACCTCACGTACTATATTTTAAAAATAACACCATCCTTGCCAAATACACATACAAGACTGGAGATGAAGGAAGAAAGTTTGCTCCTGTCCCTAGAATTCTGTATAAATCCTTAAATATGATTTCCGATGAGGTTTTGATAAAGCAATACACTCTTTCTACTATCAACTATTGTCTACAAATTCTTTCTGTATACATGCTTCTATACTGTCCTTATTTTTGATGAACTTATAAAGAATTATGAATTTATTTTACTACCTATTTGGAACACTTTTATGTAAACTGTCTAACCAAAAACCCCCCTTAACATTTTCTGTTTCTTAACAATTTCTTATCATTGCGTAAGACTGTATCACTGCATTTTAATACATCTATGATAACCATTTTTAAAACAACAAAGCCTTACATTTTACTTTCGAAAATCTTTTATTAAAATGTGAAACCGGTCAAGTCAACAAACATCTTTAAAAGACGTCTGCCGTTTCAAATCCTCTTTCCCTCTTTCCTGTAAATTTTCACTCGTGCAATATCTTTTAATTTTACTTTGTTATACATACATACATACATTCATTCATACATACATACATACATACATACATACGTACATTCATTCATACATACATACATACATACATACGTATATATATATAGGCCATTCCTAAATTGTTATATATATATATATATATATATATATATATATATATATATATATTATATATATATATATTATATATATATATATATATATGTATATATAAAACACTAACAATATACTCAACTAGGACCGAGGAATTTCTTAGATGTATTTACGTATATCCAACTGAGAAAAGGACTACCTCGGTTGACACTCGGTAGCTGCAAGCTGCGAACGTCCTCCGCAGGCACACTACAGGGGATATTAATTTTGAAATATATCGGACATGCGGTCGTATTATTTATTTGTCTAAGTAAATAATTTCTCCTTCTTTCATATTACCAAATTATCGTTCCTAGCTTTTGCAAAATAGTATGTGTTTCTACAAATACACAGTTCATTATTGTTGTTTGTTTACATACATTCTGTAATTGGATATTTTCCTTTACAAGTATGAACGGATATTAAACATTATGAAGCGAATGCAATCGTGCTTATTCATTGATTTAATCGATAATTCTCTCCAATTAATTGTATACGACAGCTATATGCATAGTGTTCTGTGATTGTTAGATTTAATATGTTTACAAATAAATGTCATTCTTAATATTTGCGGATGTATATGAAGCATTTTAGCACACATGACTGAAATCAAACTTGGTCCCTACGGTAACATATATTTTACACATTATATGGCGACATATTGAACATATAGCAAAGAATGAATGGAATTATACCTATCTGTTTTCTTTGCTAATTCGGAATTAATTTTCTGCATTGCTTAATTAAGGATGTAATTTTTACTCTACCAATACCCGTTTATGACATTGCTCAAAATACGTTTCATAGAAGGGATGTACTGTAAGCGACGTGCGAAAATCTTATACAGAATGTGACTAAATGTTATTATGTCGTTACGAGTCACATCTCAAAGTGGAATATCACACTTGAAATAACTGATGTGTGAGATCATTATGCTCAATCTCTTCCTGAAATTCATTTGATAAGAGTTGTACAATAAATTAAGGTTAAAGAAGCAAGCTATTTTGGAACTTTACACTTCGCGTATATAAGATGAAATTTAATTAATATTAACTATTACGCTAGACGCTTTTTCACCTCTTCACATACATAATTCTACATTAATTAGTTAATATTTTTCAGATTCTCTCCCGCCAGGTCTGATCTGATTAAAGCATTTAACTAGAATTTCCATCACAATTTTATATTTTTTAGTAACTACATATATTTTCTCAACAAAAAAATGTGAATTTAGAATTAACTGATACATAGACTATAGGATATTTCATCGAAATGTTGGGCAACTATAAATTAAAATATGAGACCATAGGGAATACATTCCAATGGCGCAAATTGTTCATCATTTTCATGTTAATTAAATAAGATGTAAGGGATCAGTTATGAGATTAATTTGATAAAGATTAAGCGAAATTACGTTAGAAATTATAAAATGAACATCGGCTCGGTTAAACTAATGCAATGCAAAATTCCGTATGTATGTTATAAAGAATAAGTGACGTCTAATTGCGCAGCTTCTGCCCAACATATTTCTCCTAGTGTGCATAAAAAGCGGCAAACTTTGAAATGCATGCAATTAAAATTGTTAAATATTGCATACAAAATATTTAAGTTCGCAATTTCTTTAATGCTATTGTGTATTTCATACTATTGTTAGTAACATTCTGCCATTTTTCATTTGTTCTTTAGCTTCACATTGCTAAACCATGACCTTGAATGTAACAAAATTAAGTATATTATTAGCGGAGAAAAAGTAATATGTTTGGTTGCCTGAATAGATAAATAAAATAGAAAATCAGTATCTAATATAACACTACATATGTTTGGAGGCAGACAACAATATGATAAATATTTTTTCCACAGTGAATCTGAACACGAGTTTATTAGCTACTTTCATTTAAGTAGCATTTTTTTCTGTAATTTCATTTTCTAGCGAATCATGAAATAACAAACAATTGAATAGAGACAGCTAATAATAAATGAGAAAAAAAAACTAAAGAAGCATCAGACTTAAGGCATTGCATCATAAGTGATCACGTTCATATTCTTTATGCACACACGATCACTCAGCCAATTTATCACATATGTTATTGAAACTATTTCAATACGCAATGTTTCAGATATACACGCTGACAAACAGGCGTGCACACACATATACATATACTTAATATACATGCATATAAATGTTTACATATGTGCATAGAAACATATGTATATATGTATGTGTCTGTATATGAGTGTATGTGTGTGTGAATATATATATATATGTGTGTGTGTGTGTGTGAGTGTGTGTGTGTGTGTATGTTTGTTTATCTATAAGCAATAATGAATACGATAATTATATCCCTCTTAACGCATACAGCCACTCTCAACCACACACATACGTATTTATATATATATATATACATATATACACAGGCACGCACACACATATATACAAACACATAGGCACACGCAAAAAAAAACACGTAAATATTTATATCTATCTATGTACAGGTTGTCTCAAAAATATGTATCTACGGTATAACTGTTGATGACACGCTGAGTCCGTTGCTCTAATCATAGCGACGTATAACAAGCCGTGTATAAACATCTACCACGATCGTGTTAGATGTTTATACACGGCTTGTTTGCTGTGAATGGGAAAGCGGAGTGTTTAAGAAGGGATGGTATCGCAAATTTAAGCCCTCTAAATTCACGAACTACCGGATTTGATATCCAGACTTAATCCTCGTCGCCGGAATGTTAACAAAAATATCACAGGTTATTTATTAATACAAAACTCAGTATCGGTAATTTAATACACCGATTAAAGATAAGCCAACGGCATCACAATCATTCCTTAATAAAGCCATCCTAAACTAAAACTTTTGTACATGGCGTAATCAGAGTGGAGATGTAAGTTGTCTTCCCTTTTCCTTGTTTTACGACCGTAATTTTTATTCACTATCTTTACGCCTTTTAATGTCCACCACATAATCATTCTTTTTCCCATTTGTTTCGCTTAAAACCTGCCTGATTACTTCCTTCGTAATCTCGAAAAACATCTTGACCATCAATCCAGCCGTTTGACTGTGAAGAGGATACAAACAGACAGACGGACATAACACACGTTATAATAAGCTGTTGTCATCCTCCGATTATTTAGGGAATGAAATCGTTGTTTTCTACCCATCTCGTTTATGGAAATCTTTCCTTGCTCTTTTACTCTTTTATGTGTTTCAGTCATTTGACTGTGGCCATGCTGGAGCACCGCATTTAGTCGAGCAAATCGACCCAGGACTTATTCATTGTAACCCTAATAATTAGTCTATCGGTCTCTTTTGTCGAACCACTAAGTAAACTCACCAGCATCGGTTGCCAAGCGATGTTGGGGGGGACAAACACAGACACACAAATATATACATATATACGACGGTTTTCTTTCAGTTTCCGTCAACCAAATCCACTCACAAGTCTTTGGTCGGCCCGAGGCTGTAGTAGAAAGCACCTGCCCAAGTGTCACGCAGTGGGACTGAACCCGGAACCACGCGGTTCACAAGCAAGCTATTTACCACACTGGCACTCCTACGCCTATCCTTGTTTATCTTCTTTCTAAAGATTCATCAAAATCTCTTGTTGTTAGTACTGCACAGATTTAAATTGAATTTTAACCAGCTTTAGAGAAAAGTTCTTATCTAGTTGATTGCAACACTTTGTACGGTTCCAATAAACATTGTTGACTAATTCATTTATTTGGTGTGCACCTGTGACGTGAAATTTCCTGATTCTCAACGTTTCCATATTTGCTGTTTGCTTTGTGTATTTCTTCGTAAATTCTTCTAAGTGCTCTATTGCAAATTCCGACAAAATTCCAGCGGTATTGTATATTTATCAGTTAGATTGTTTAAATACTAGCCCCAATCACGCAAACGTATAGTTTTAATATCTATTTGAATGCACATACACACTCGCGCACATACACACGCACGCGCAAACACACATACACCCACACAAACAAACGCACACACATATGATATTCCAGCTAAGTCTGATTTTCACGTTTTATTATTTTCAATTTTTCGAATTTTCCAATGTTCCAATTTTACAACGTTACAATATTGAAATAAACTAGTACTTTCATGCGCGACGCAATCATCAGGTTTATACACTCACAGTCGTGTTCCCCAAAATTAACTGTCAGTTGTGGAACTCTATACTATCACTATATAAACCTGATGATTGCTAAACGCATGAAAGTAAACACATAAAAGTACTAATTTATTTCAATATTGTTAAAGTTGTAAAATTGTAAAAATAGGAAATAATAAAACGTAAAAAAATCAGTCTAAGTTGGAATTTCATTGATCAATATATTGTTCTATTCACAATTATACAAATTCGGTAAATATACATGCACAGACGCATACACACGCGCGCGCACACATGCACACACACACATATGTATATACATTCATTTAAATATATAAATATATAGGCGTGGTTGTGAGGTAAGAAGCTTCCTTTTCAATCACGTGGCTCTCAAATTTATAAACTTGAAATACTGTACTGAAGAGCGAGAATGATGGAGTGGAAATATGTTTTTTTGCATTTTTCACATCTATCCAACTCTGAAACGCGTCTATAGTTAATCAAAGACGGGTGAATTCGTTATTTTTTCTCTTTGCCTACGTGGGTTATTGAGTATTGTTGTCAGAGATTTTCTTATGGTAGAGAAATAACTAGTTTTGGCTGCTATTTCTAAATTTCGGTGTGGTGAAGCAAATTTTTTTCATAAACTCTAATTATAATTCTACACATAATAATAACAAAAAAAAACTTGTTTAAGATTACCGATAATGGTTCTTTTAACATGCCGAACTGCTTGGTAAAATTATTTACTATTAATTAATTAATTTAACCCTTTATTATTATTGATTATATATATATATATATATATATATATATAAACACACACACATATATATATATACACACACACACACGCACATATATATGTATGTATGTATGTGTGTGTATACATAGGGTGCGGTGAATAAATTTTCCTCTGAATTATGCAAATATGAAAATAACACTGACATCTCATTTTAACAGATATATTTACCAAAATTAAATAAAGATTTCTTGAAATACTAATAAACAAAGTTATTCAACAAAATTGCCGTTCACGTCAGCCACGGTCTCGAGACGTATTCCAGATGTCCTGCAGATCTTCTGGACCGTGTCCTTCTTGAAGTTGGTGAATGTTGCCTTAACCTTTGCTTTCAGATCAACTAGATGTTACAAGGACCCTTGATGGTCTCTCGCTCAACTGAGCCCGATATATAATGATTAAGGAGGTTGTAGACTAAGGATTTAGGTGCCCAAATGTTATGGGAGATATGGTCGCAGAAATTATCTGACAGCCATGACTGGGTTCCCCTGCTTGTGTGGAATGCTGCCGAGTCAGTCCTGTTGCCTGACATAGTGTTCCAGCAGTCACTCTCTTGACCCAAAGCAGCACTACCTCCTCCAGGCATTTGATGTAGGCTTCCGTGTTCATTCCCAAGCTGTGTAGGAAGCATAGCATGGCCATCACTAGTGATCACTCCATATACTTTAATGTTGCCTGGATGTTTAGTCTTTATCACTTCAGTACTAGTGCTCAGACTGCACTGTCCTCAGATTGACACTCAAACACGTTATTCCACGTTGCTCCAGTCAACTCAGCTGGCAAAAATGTGTAATATCTGTATTTCAAAAGGCCAGCCCTGTCATACTCTGTGCCACACTGAATTTCCCTGAGAACTACTTTAAGGATACACTTGTCTGTGGAATGCTCAACCACTTGCACGTTATTTCACGAGCAAGCTGCTTCCTTGATCACGGTCAGGTTTGACCCTTGTCGTCGTAACTGACAGAGTGCTCCTTATATGTGTATATATGTATATATATATATATATATATTATATATATATATATATATATATATATATATATATATATGTACATATATATATTGGGTGATCCCACAATAAATGCCATTTCTTAATGCTTCTTTTATTTTCCAAAATTAAGATAAACAAATTTGTTTTTAAATCGAAATTATACTCTCTTTTATTTTCTACAATGCTGTTCCATCTATCTTGCAAGACCCCTCCTTCCAAATTCACTTGTTCGCGACGAAATATACTTCTCCAGTACTGTACTGACCTCGTATACACAATTCATATATTTTCTGCCCAAATGATTTTGAAGACTGCGGAATAAATTATAATCAGACATAGCAATGTCCGGCAATTATGAGATATTGTTTCCCATTCAAACTGCTCCATCATTTACAATGTCATCCTCGCTGTATGTAGCCGAGTATTATCCTACGGCAGCACATCAAAGATGGTGGTTTTCCTTCTAGCTCTGACTTAAGCCTCTCAGGCTGCTGGCAGTAGATCTCCTATGTTATCGTTTCGCTTGGGTTTAAAAGTTCAAAGTGGTCTAAACCTTTCGTATCCTACCAAAGAGATAACAACACCTTACGTGGGTGAAGACCCTATTTAGCCTTGGATGCCGGTGTATCTCCTTCCTTATCCACTCTCGTCGACGCTCGACACTTTTATAGACAACCCACTTCTCGTCACTAGTTACTATTTGGGCCAAACATTGTTCATTCGTGAGACGTGACAGCAAAGAAGAGAACACATTCACTTACTACGCGCCTTTAGACTCGGAAAGTTTGTGACGAACCGATTGACCCAATTTACTGGTGTTTCCGATGGTACGCAGGAGTCGTTGAATCGTTGAAATAGCAAATCCAATCTTCCCTGCTAGTTCTTCATGAGTTACGATGGCATTTTGTTCCATCAGGATTATCGGGACATCTTCGTCGCGCTATGCCGATCTTTCTGGACGAGGCTCATTTTCTGGGTTGTAGTTCCCGTCGACACTGGCTTACACTTCTTGTTCAATCCCCATATACTACATTTATATTCCTCGCACTTTTCGTTGAACTCATAAAGCAAAATATGCTGAATATGCTCCTTTGTTACTTCAATTATAGCTTTAAAAATATAACTGTTAAAATTAGAAGTGCAGTCTTCAAAACTTGCACTAATAATAAGTATAAGGTAAATTTACTATCTGCTTTTATAGCAAGTTGATGCTGGTAGAATATCTCCTCCCCCCTCCGACTTCAGTTACTGCAATTTAAAACACTGCATCACTTATGGGATGACACAACACATACATATATATATATATGAGATGTGTAACATTTCTTTCTTTGAGAATAATTGCAATAATCTAAATAGCAATGGCATATAGCGTCTAAATACTTAATAAACAAGATTGAGAAGTAGCATAAAATAAATTGTGTAATATAGCAGAATCTTCTCTCAGTTACAACATTAAATGCATAAATGATAGTCTTACAGCCACCCTCCATATATCTCAACTCACATATGATTATAGTATTTTAAATCGACATCGCATTCTATGCCTAATCAATATAATGGATGAGAGTTTATTTCCAAGCAAGAATGAAGTACAAACGAATACGTCCAGTTTCCTTTGTAAGTATTCATATGCACGTCCATGTGTGTATGTGTTTGTGTGTGTGTGTATAAACAAAGGAATGCAGGTGACACAACTACGTATATTAATCAGTATCATTCATTTCAATAATCAGTAGAGTATTGTACATCAATCAATAGGATAGTTTAAACAGATTATGCAGATCCATATATATAATTAAATTAAATTCCTCTAATCTTCTCTTCAGACAAGTTACAATGGTAACACTTAGCCACATACGGATTTGAAAGCAGAATTTTGTCAGTTAGTTAAATATAATAAAGAGGGAAGGATAAAGAAAACAATATCATGAATTATAAATAGCAACTGTCACGCTATCAGAAATATGCTCAAGTGGGAAGACTATAGACAGCTCTTATTAGTTTTCAACTTTTAATCTCTTGTATACAATCAGGTCCACAAATAATGATAAGCCAGGAACACTCTAATTTATTGTGTGGTGAGACTAAAGGTGGTATGTTAACATATTAGGAATAGAAGCGATAGAGTTCAAAGACGTTTTATACTATATATTCTTACAACAGTGCCGGGAATAGAATGAGAAAAAAAGGATAAACAAAATATTCCAGGATGAATATAAGGCAGCAAATTATAATAAAGACAATAAACGGAAAATCTAGAACAGGATATAGTTATGAGATGAATAAGAGTATGGTCAGAAAAGCTTAGATATCTTACGATTGAACTAATTTAATTGATTAGTTACGAAAGCAATTATTAGAGCCGGGATACTGGAGAAATGAAAGGCATTCTATATATTCAATAGTAAACGAAAGGGATGAGAAGTCTGTACTTAACAATATTTAATCTAATGAAACTGGAATTTTTAAGATTGGTTTAGTGAATTTATCGAAGCACTAAATCAATGATTCGTTGCGTTTGTTAATTTGATGATACTTACACTTAAGAAACACCCGTCCTTTCATAGAACCTAGACTGCTGCTATCATATCTGTTATTTATGGAAGACCTGTAGGTATTTCTGCCTATAATATTGAGTAACTCACATTTCTTGTTTCGTTGTCTAAAACAAAATTATCTAGCGCGGTGCTAAGTTCGTTTTGGATTTGGAAAGGATTGTACATGATTTAGAAACCTATGTTTGATTTTGCACCAGAGAATACTTATATAGTATCACACTTTAAAGATTAATTTAATTCTAAAATATTATTTATAAAAGATAGTATTTATTTAAAGGGTACTGGGATAAAAACATTAACCCAATATAAACTATGCAATGAATCAATAAATAATAATACTTTTACAAGGGGGAAATATATACCGTAGTACTATCTACACAAGACTAAGATATAATATTCATTTATAACGTAGGGCTACGATTCTTACACGAATAATTAAAGACTTCTTTCGTACTACACTTGCTGCTTATTGGTTCATTATTAATTACTTCCCAGTGTTATATTTTTACTGTATTTTGTCGCAGTAACTAGATAAATATATAATATTCACAAATGGATTTTGATTGTATTCCTTACACAAATAATTAAGGACAAATTTCGCATTTTAATTACTGTTTATGTTCTCCCAATTAATTACTTTCCTATAATAATCGCTAATTTTTTTGCAGTGACGTTTCAATTTTTCTATATCTACTAGAGAAGGAAATATTTTTTTCTTTTTCAATCTCATGAAGGAAATAACCGGTAATTTATGAGACAATATGAATTCTAAAAATGCGTAGTTTTTTTAATGAAAACCTCTTTCACCCAACCTCTTTCTACTTGTTGAAGTTTACTGTGAAGAATATGATTAATCACACATTCACTCATTTCTCTGCGTTTATACTATGATTACTGCGTTTCGAACATTGCTTGTAAATGGTAGGTGTAAATCTACTTGTAGTAGATTTACTCTTACCATATCATCCGGATTTGAATGACGGCTTCCTAGTAAACTATAGATCTTCATATTATCATTGCTCCATTCCTCATTATAGCTGATTGGGAATACCGTCTCAGTAAATTATTTTGGGTTGTGTTAGCACGTTAGCTTTGAACATGTGATTAACATTATTCCTTCTATTGTTCCAACTATTGTAATAAAACTTCTCTAAATCAAATGTATTATGATATATATTTTCTTAAGAATATGGATCATAATATTTACGCTTCGACCGGGATGTAAAGAGGTTTTCAGTACATACTGTCCTTGTTGAAGTGATAGAACTCTATATTTTGAGCGATGATTGCATCATTATTGGAAGATATGGCCATTCTTGATGAAACCACTTTTTAAGAAAGACTTAGTTCCTGCTCTAGGGCAAATAGACATCTTTAGCATATTATATATTCTTATTGCTTTTATACTGCGTATGATATAGGCTTTGATTAAGGCCTGGCATTACATCTACGAAATCAGTTACTTTACAGATATTTCCAAACGTTAAAGAAGTCCCAAAATAGTAGAAGAAATTTTATGCGCCTACTTATTTATTACTCCATCGGTTACAACGAAAAACTTCCAACTTACTCGTGAAGAATACGAGCAAGTGGCAGAGAACTCTTAATGTACTTCTCAGGGAGATTCATGTGACACAAGAGATCACAATGCTAGCTCTTTGAAATACATGTAATACTCATTTTTCCCACCTGACTGGACTGGAGTAACGTGAAAAGATCGAGCTCCCGACTTTATAATACCCTAAGCATTAAACATTAGCAGAATACCATAAACATTAAATCACTCGCCTTCACATATTACTACAGTTGTAGAAAGTGAAAAGGTTGTCATCCCTCTGTAAACCAGTCGCTACTTCCGATAATACCACATAACTCTTGCCTATATTCAAATTCTTAAGTCTGGTCATTTCAAAACCATTCAAAAATGCAATTTTCATTTTTGCTCATAAAGTGTCTACTTCTTTTTTAGATCATTTCGATTTTCTCGTTCTCAAATTTAGAGATGTGACGAGACGAATTGGATTAATAGAGGATTAGTAGCCATTTCCATAAATTATTCCATTTTTTCAGAGCTCTAAACCTTAAACCCCATCACCTATTCGGTGTTATTATATTATACTCAACTTCCGTTCAAAACACGTGTAAACGTGTAAATTCTCTTTCTCATAACTATTTAAAAAATCTATTTAGATAAGCCAAAATTATCTATCTATCTCACTATCTATTGATCTATCTATCTATCTATCTATCTATCTATCTATCTATCTATCTATCTATCTATATCTATCTATCTATCTATCTATCTATCTATCTATCTATATATCTGTCTATCTATCTCTACACACACACACACGCACACATACACACATATATAATGTATATATATATATATATATATACATATATACATATATATATATAATATATATATATATACATATATATAAACAATAAATGAAATAAAGAGATGCAGTGAAATAATTAATTTATGTTAAAAAAAAAATTACTATCAATATAATATAAAGTAAATAATTAATATATATATATATATTATATATATATATATATATACATACCTGTATATATAGTGTATATAGTATATATACACCTCTCTATATATATACACCTAGTATAAAATTAATGTATGTATATATATGTAAGAGGAAGATATACATAGATATGTGTGAGTGTGTATGTAGGGGTGTGTGTGTGAGTGTGTGTGGTATCTGGTGTGTATGTATATATACCGGTATAGGAAACAATAAGACGTCGCCTAATCATTAGCTCTGAGTGCAAAGCTTCAGAAACTAGTGATATTTGTCGGTTCTAAAGAGTGTAATATTAATTAGTGTGTCGCTAATTAATGCTTTCTAAACGCCGTAGAATTTAGTCTGAAACATCCCGATATTGAATTCTGAGAATTAGCTAATAATGTTACTGTGACTAAGTGCAATCTTCATAGGTATATAGACATGGAAATACACACGCACATATATATATACATATACATATATGTATAAATCCTTGAATCCTTAAAAATGTTTTAGCCCGAAAGCCGCGGCCATGCTGGGGCACCAACGCTTGTATTTATACATATATATATATATATTATATATATATATATATATATATATATATATATGTGTGTGTGTATATTCTTACAGGATACACGCCACAGAAAGGAAGAATGGAATAGACAGAAAAGGAAGAGTCATATGGGATGGAGAGTCTCTGAAGAGGTCTCAGGATAGGAGACGAAAGGTTTCAGAGAAAAGACAATAAAATAAGAATAATAACGTAGGCGAAATGAAGAAATATATACACACAGGCGCAGGAGTGGCTGTGTGGTAAGTAGCTTGTTTACCAGCCCCATGGTTCCGGGTTCAGTCCCACTGCGTGGCACTTTGGGCAAGTTTCTTCTACTATAGCCTCGGGCCGACCAAAGCCTTGTGAGTGGATTTGGTAGACGGAAACTGAAAGAAGCCTGTCGTATATATATATATATATATATATATATATATATATGTGTGTGTGTGTGTAGATGTGTGTAGATGTTTGTCCCCCTAGCATTGCTTGACAACCGATGCTGGTGTGTTTATGTCCCCATTACTTAGCGGTTCGGCAAAAGAGACCGATAGAATAAGTACTGGGCTTACAAAAGAATAAGTCCGGGGGTCGAGTTGCTCGATTAAAGGCAGTGCTCCAGCATGGCCGCAGTCAAATGACTGAAACAAGTAAAAGAGTAAAAGAGTAAAGAGAGTGCGTGTGGTTAAGTACGACCATTCCCAAAGTTAACACTGTATTATATTAATTGTCTGTAAATAATTTACTTAATGAAAAATAAATTGACATAGAGGAAATAACTTAAGAGAGCGTATAACATAAATTTAAACATATCACATATATTTAAACAGTTTAAATTGTGTTCAGTTTGATTTAAATTCTTTGTGGAAACTTCCATCAAAGTTGTAGAAATTAAACAAAAAGCTATCGACCTTATTTCCGGTACCTCAAAGGAAATAGTTGATAACTAGTTATATGTATGAATGTGAGTATGCGTGTACATATTCTAGTATGTTTAGTGTCTTTCAATCTATATAGCTTTATTTTCGTATGTCTATTCATAAATATCTACAAATGCATCATCGATCCGGTGATTCATACATAATTATTTGCAGAGACATAGTAATTGGCAATTGTATCAATATGTGTTAGCGGCTGTATATGTGTTTTTTTTTCTTCATTCGAGGACAGAAATCATACGTATACACTTATATGGCGTCTATGTATATGAATACATTAGCTGAGAAATTATTTTACGTTGTTTATATTTAGATGCATATAAAGCACTTAAGCAAGGATGATTGTGGAATGATCGATAGTCTTTTCTTTATGAACTAGCCTAGTAAATTGGCATCTATCAATAGGATAATAAAATTGGCACTTGAAAACTTAATATTTGAACGACGCACTAATTCATTCGTTTGAAGTCAAGTTTATTGTATTGAATTTCCAGACATTGCATTCCTTTTCTTCATAAGATATGGTTTTGCTCTATGCTATTACATAGAATCAACTAGAACGTACAAATAAATGGTCTACAGTGTGATCAGCTGCTAAATATTGGTTATTGATTCCAGCAACTCAAATGCGTTTCTAATATGCCCGCACAGATGAAACAACAACAAAACTATTTATAGAATTATTTCTAGCAAATAGAAATTACCTTGAAATAAAATATTTCTTGTAACACTTGTCTAGATTTTTCAGTGCATTAACTTTTAATATTTTGTTTATTCCTATACCATTTAAAGTATTCGTAGTTTTTGAAGGGTGGCGGTTGGGTCGTAAATACACACTTTTACATAAAAATTTTTCATATTTGATATCGATGAAAGTTTACACATGTATAACCAAACATAATGAGCGACAAACGCAAGCACAAAACACATATACGTATACATAGATACAACATTCGTACATACATACACACAAGCACACGTATATATGCATATATATATATATATACATATACATACATACATTTGTTCATATGGCATGTATATGTTTGTAATCAATTCCCACATATACGTAAGCCCGTATGTATGTACATATATATATATATATATATGTTTAAAATTTATACGCACACATATTATGTTGTATTGTATGCATATAACTTCAATGCCCAAGTTTCTCTCAATGCACTTTAGAGCTGTGTATGGATTTTATTTGAGATTTAGTAATACCAACGGTTTGAACCTGCATGATAAGAGACGTCTAGTTTAGAAAAGTCATATTGGCCACACGGATACACACATACACACACATACATATTTCTTTACTACCCACAAGGGGCTTAACACGGAGGGGACAAACAAGGACAAACAAACGGATTAAGTCGATTATATCGACCCCAGTGCGTAACTGGTACTTATTTAATCGACCCCGAAAAGATGAAAGGCAAAGTCGACCTCGGTGGAATTTGAACTCAGAATGTAACGGTAGACGAAATACCGCTAAGCATTTCGCCCGGCGTGCTAACGATTCTGCCAGCTCGCCGCCTTAGAATACATACACATACAGACGCAGTCAACACCCCCATCATACACACACGCATGCACGCTTACTACACTACAGTTCTTCAGCCTCTTGTGGGCACAGGGGGATTAATCGTTTCACCACGAGAACGCAAGCAGTTAAAGGGGAAGTTTGGACTTCATGAATCATATATGAATTAAAAACCTCTCTCAGTCGAATTTAAAGATAGAATTCACATGTAGCTAGAAAATTTTACATCTCTTTCCAGGTTTCTAATTTTATCTCATTATATTGCCGAAAACACATTAGATTTACTAATTGCACGGATTATCTCAGTGAATTCACTTATTATAATTCAATGCTCCTCATGCTATACAATAACTTATATATATTAAGTGTGCAAACAATTTACTCCTAACATTTAACTCATCCATATTGTTGTAGTCATAGATGCATGCGGACGCTCACAATGTATATATGTATGTATAAATATATATATATATATATGTATGTATGTATGTATGTATGTATGTGCATGTATATATGTATGTGTATGTATGTATGTATGTATGTAGGTAAGTAGGTATGCATGTATGTATGCATGTATGTATGAGTATGTATGTATGTATGTATGTATGCTTAACAAACACATCGAAGCCTTCACAACGCGTAAACACAGATTCTTCCGCACTTTTAAATTCTTCCATGTATCCAAATGTAAATTCAGACCCCACGAATAACCTTCACATAGAAAGGTCCATGATCGTCAGCACATACCTCTGTGTACCTCTTCTATCAACCTTACCTCATCACTTTATAATTATTTTATTTTATTTAAAATCTTAACCTAATAATTCCCCTAATATTTCATTCTAACCCTTATTCGAAAATAATTTAACATTCAACTGGTTTCTCCATTCCCGGCTACCGACACGCCCATACCCCATTGCTAAACATATTTCTACAGCCACTGACCTTAGCCATAAAGCGGACAAAATCACTTACTACTAGATTTCCTCCCCTACCTCTACAGTCTACATGAATACCACTCGGACCCACTATTCTCTTTGAATGCCTTCCATTTTACTTTTGTTTTGTTTTTCATATTATCGTCCTTTACCTCCCCTCCTCTCTATTTACCCTTATATATTTATTTATTCATCTTCTGGGTTATTGTTGTACACTATATTCGTATATAACTTATTTTATATTATACTTAATGCCAATTCTGAATTTCCTCTCTCAATATCTCTCCCTCTCTTTCTATTTATTTTTCGTTCTTTTTATCATTTAATAGCCACCCTCGCTACTAATTCTCTTATAGAACCTTGATACGCGTGCGTCTATTTCTGGATATTTACAATATCAGGACTTCAAACTACATTGATTTACACAGAATTACCCTTAGGGCTTACGGACTTAATTCTACATGATCAGAAATTTGTACTATGAACATTTATGCTTCTTTATTTCTCTTTCTTCATCCTGTAAGAGGGTATTACAGAAACTCAGAGGAAATAACAGAAACTTATATGAACATTTAATTTAACACATATTCATTATACTTATTAACATGTGGGATAAATTACACGTAGTTACCAACAGGCCATAAAATGCATCACTTGTGCTGTTAATCGTTGAATGGTTCTCACTGCTAAATATACAGGTTTATCGCAAAGTAAATATAAATACTTCATTTTAGGTAGCTAGATTAACGAGTGACGCCACACAAGGAAACTTCAACGTCGTTTTATCCCGAGGTATTAATATGAATCCAAATCAAGCTTTAAGTCGGTAACGATGGTTGTTTGAAGTAGGTCTAGCCTCCGTCCATTTACCTCCACCATATCGTAAACCACATAACTATTTAATGACAATCTGTTTAAAGTGCAAGCATAAGCATGTGAAGAAATACAACAAAAGATATTGGATTGCTTTATTGATTACACTTTTTTTAGCTGAAACCGTTTCGTTTATTATTCCATGTCCATTCATACATACCAATATATTCTTGGAAATCAAACAGATTCTTTTCATTTTATTTTTCTATATTCGACGCGTTAGTGTGTAAAGTTGTGTTGCGATCCATATCTTAATTGCATAAGAATGTGTTTGCGACACCATCCTTTGAGGTCACATCACCGTCATATATATATATATATATATATATATTATATATATATATATATATATATATATATATATATAGGAATATACATAAATTAGAAAAAGAAAACACCTTTTATCAATTCAATAATGAAAAATTGAATTATACCATTTAGAAAAATTAAACATATAGAATTATTATTATTATTATTATTATATTATTATTATTATTATTATTATTATTATTATTATTATTATTATTATTATTATATATATATGAATAAATATTTCCTACAGGTCAAATTCTAGAATGGTACACTTCTACTCAATCCTCGGCTACCAACATATTCAAAACAACTTATTATTGTTTCTATCGCAATTGTTGATGATTAATCCAAAGTCGACGCTAGCATAGGTGAGAAGGTGAGAAGCTTTTTTTTTGTTTTCATCTCAGGTTGTTTACGTCATTAAAACTTTTTTTTTCAAAATTAGTAAACCAGTCAACATAACGCAGCATGTTTATTTATCAGACGATCAAATGGTGATGCGTTTGCCACAATCATACGATTTCTTCTTTGAGTATTCTGATTTGTCTTTCACCAAAATAAGACGTAATTTTTTCTTGAGAAAACCATTGCTGTCCTTCAAGTTAATTTGAAACGCGAATTTGCTGCAGTGTTAATGTTGTTCTACGCTATTGCAAATTTATTAAAACAATTTCATTCATCATTAATTTTTCTCAAATTCTTCTAGCTTCACTAAAATCTATCATGTTTTTCAATGGAAGCTATGTAGATATACTGAATTTGAACTAGAAAGCCATTTAACATATTAATTCATATTTTAAGTAAGATATGAATTCCTACTGTTCTTTTTAAAGCATAAGATTCTGTGGGCATGTCATAATACCCTATACTAATATACTGATCCAACATATTATTTTCATGCGTGTTATAGCAGAAGTTTCTCTCTAAATGATAATAGTACTTACAAAATCTTCCAAACATATATAATGTGATATTTCTATCACACGCACACATATGCGTACATATATTCACGAATACACATACGCACAAAAACACAGAAACAATATCACACACGCGCAAACGAGATACTAGTTAATAATGTTTTATGTCTCCTAACATATGAAATAATACACTTTGATATGGCAAATGTATTTACTTGGCTAGGAAATCATTAATTTAAGAAGAGGAATGGAATAGCGGAGTCAATTAGTAACATTAAATGAGTGTTTCTCTGTATTATCAATACCGAAGGGATAAATGGAAATAATGACGTCGGTACAATTCGGAATATAATCTATTGGGAAGAAACTAAATTTTGCAAATGATTTAGTTCCGCTAATTCCAGCGTTTTCTATTCACGATATATGCTATTGACTTCATCTATTTGCGAGTTGAGGATTGCTTTAATCGACGCAAAGCATAGATGTTACTTAGGTTAATACGAATTGCAAGATAAAACACTTTATTTATACGAATCCATTTCAATATATGATGATCAATCAAACAACAGGTTCTCATAATAAATTTATGGTAATGTATCACAAATATCTAAGTATATGGCGTTTAATTATAAAGAAACCACAAACATTGTTTTGTTTATTTTAATGCAGATTATAATACAAGATCTAAAGATAAACAATTTCAGATCAGCATGTTATTTAGTGGATCCAATACCCATAAGTTAAAGTCAATATCTACCACTTAATTTCTAAATGTTTAATTAAAAATAGTAGGTTTTTCAAACGATATTTCGCGCTGAAAAGTGACGTATCGCATATCCATTTTAAACTAGAATGCTTAAAAAATAGAACCAATTCACATAATGGATTTAGTGCAGTAGCGCTATTTTCTATTCTAATAAAACAAATTTGAAAAACTCCAAAAACAAGCCAGAGCTTACATATTTGTGCAATCATTCCGAGGTAAACACAAAAGATTATAACAAATATGTGACAAACCAAACTACTAAAAGCAGAACTAGGTTACTTAATAAATAGTGACCTAGAGGACCCTCAAAGCTTAAAATAACAATTGAAAATAAGCAGAGCGGCACATATTTTAACAGCATTTATTGATTCAAGTGCCATATTATACAAATAAAATTAGAATCAGCCTGTTAAAGAACAGAAACAATTCACATTATAAATTTAGTGCAATGTAGCAAAATTTACGATTATAATAATTAAAAAATACGCCACCCTCAATTTACGCCGTATTTTCCATAAAGCAAGCATTGAAATATTTCTGAATTTTTACTAAAAGTATTTATTTTTCACATTTGTGTAGCTGATGAAATAGAGGCACAGTCAAAGACAGAAATCATCTGACGCAAATATAATTCATAACAGCCCATTATCATTATAAAATTGATAATTTTCCTAATTAGCCAGACCGATTAACAAACACAATCAGTCAGTTGAGAAAAATAAGATGAGTAAAATAAATTTTAAAAAATGAAGTGAAAGAGCATCAATAAAAGAAAACAGGCAACCAGACAGAATGAGTAGAAGTAACAGAAAGTTTGTTCTATAAATAGAAAGTGCTTCTACTTTAATTTTAAAACACACAAAAATTATCTTTTTTGGTAGCGGCGTTCATTGGACAGAAGAGAAAATTAATAGACGTAATTTCAGTCTTGATATTTCGTTCTTTTTTCCTTGTTTTATTTTTTTCCATAAAATGTTTACGTCTTTAGAGGAAAAGGATGGAGAAAATACAAATAGAACAAAACCTATTTAAAGAACCATACATACATACATTCATATATACATACATACTTACATACATGCATAGGTCTATACACTCATGGATATATAAAAACACGAAAACACACACACATACACGCACTCACACACACACACACACACACACACACACACCACACACACACACACACATATATATTATATATATATATATATATAGACATAGATGTAATTATGTATATCTCAAATTTACATATATATGTATGCATACATATATATATATATATATAATATATATATATATATATATATATATATATGTGTGTAATTATATATATGCATGTATATGTGTATACATCCATATATATATATATATGTATATATATATATATATATATATATATATATATATCATATATTACTTTCAGTAAATATATATAAACGAGTGTCTTCGTGCGCACGCACGCGTGTGCAACAGAATACTGATCATTATATCGAATTATGGAACTAATCAGTAATTTTGATGGGAGAGAGCTTGTTCATTACATTGACCTGCGTAGTTGACTGGTTTTTTAAATGTACAAATCAGAAATGAGGATAGTTAAAGCCAATGTCGGCGGCTTTGAACTCCGAATTTAAAAAGTCGTGAAAATGCCGCTAAGTTATTTGTGTAATGCGCTAATTTCTCGTAGCAATCTGTTTTTAACCGAATTTTTGTTTTCAAAATTGAGGCTCAAAAGCAGAAGTTTAGGTGAATGGAGTTCGCAATTTCACTGAACTCAGTGCTCATTTGGATCGCATTTTATCAACTCTACGTTGAAAGAAATTCCACGTCGAAAATCAGAAAATGACGGGTAAGAAGAAAAAAACCTTGCTAAAGTTTCTATTCAATCGCTGCCTTCTTAACAATAATAATAATTTCTGCTTGAAGCATATAGTTTGAAATTTCTGGGAGAGGGCTTAGCCGAACATCCACTGACGTATTCAGGTGGTACTCATTTTATCGACCACGGAAGGATTGAATACAAAGTCCGCTACAATTACATTGGAACAAGGAAAGTAATGGATCAGATTAAATGCCCCCGATGAATTTTGCTCGGTGAAATAACAATTGTTTATCATATATATATATATATATATCGTTTGTAGAAATACATATATTCGGAGGAGCAGCACACTCTATGATGTGGACCAATTAATATTATAGTGGGGTAGGTCCTTTATGGGGTTCTTTGAGTTTCTCACTCATAAGGGGTTTAGCCTTACGGCGTATCTTCAGACTCCAAACACTGCTCACCTGAAACCTCTTAAAAATATGGAGTGGGGGACAATCCTCGGTTCTAAAGGTAAAATCCCTCGGTGATTATTTCCCTTTGCCATTGTCCATCGATCTGCAGTCGCGCTGCCATCTTCCCGTCACCAAAGCACCAAGAAGGTAAACGATTGTCTCCCTTCGGCCTTGTCTATTGGTTTCCGGCTGTGGTGCCGCCGTGCATATTCCCAAAAAGCGAGAAACCCTGAGTAACCAAATAAAGCGGCCTAAACCACTATAATATATATATATACATATATACATATATATATATATAATATATATAATATATATATATATATATATATATATATATATATATATATATATATATAATGAGAGGGAGAGAGATAGATAGATGGATAGATAGATAGATAGATAGATAGATAGATAGATAGATAGATAGATAGATAGATATATAGATAGATAGATAGATAGATAGATACATACATACATACATACATACATACATACATACATAGAAAGAGAGAGAGGGAGATACGGAGGGACACACAGACAGATACATATGTAAAGACCCAAAAATGCTGCCAATCATTTTGTTCAATGCATTACCGATTAGGACAGCGCAATTATCTACACAGACACGCAAGCAAACACTGACACGCAAACACGCACGCACACACACAGACACACAAACATACACGCACGTGCATATACGTATGCGTGTGTGTGCGTCAGTGTAAGTATATATATAGATATTTGTAATGTAGTATATGGGGACATTGAGTCTTGTGGAGGGTATAAGAGATAGCTCTTCTAGCGGACTCGGCTAACAGACAGCACAGTAATCCAGTACAGTGGAGTACATTACAGAATCACGTGCAGATGGAATCCAGGACATACGATCGATGAAAATATTTCATGGGAAATATATAAACCACAAAATTTCAGTCCGTATGAGAAGTGAATATATTTATTTAACAACTTGCCATCCTTATCTCCAGGGTCCTTACGTAGACTGCTTTGATGTTATAATAATTTCAAATTATAATAGATTAGGTTTAAACGTGTGCGCTAATATGCATTCTCTGTATTGTACAATACAATTGGTCATTCGCAACGTGAAGAAAGAAAATTTCATGAGATCACAAGAATCTCCTGGTTGCGCAAACGATGCAGCCCGTGTACATGTGTGTATATATGTATATATATATATATATATATATATATATATATATATATATATTATATATATATATATATATATGCATAATACTTATGAACATATATATATATATATGCACACATTCGCACACTCGTAAACTTTCACATGAATGCGTGAATTTGTGTGTATGTGTGACTCTATGTGTATATGTGCGTGTATATTTGTGTGTATGTATATATATATATGTGTGTGTGTGTGTGTGCGTGAGTATGTATGTGTGTGTGTGCGTGTGTGTGAGGAGTCATATTATGGTAGCCAGTTCGAGTTCTTAAATAAAATTCTAGCTGATCCGTGCTGAAACCTACTTCAAATTTTACATTCCCGACTGAACATGGTTTCCAGTATATATTTCTTTCTGGGTTGATCCGTATTGTATAACTCCTTAGTGCCACAGCAGTTTCCTTGGCATATTTCCTGACAATGCTTTAAATGTTTATCAAAGAAATATAAAACATAATCTACGAAGTAATTAAAAACAAGACGTCTCTTAATTTTACAAACGTATAGGCCTTTCTGTTTCAATTGATCTGTGAAGCGGTGTGCATGATCTAATCTATCTATTTATCTATCTATCTATCTATCTATCTATCTATCTATCTATCTATCTATCTATCTATCTATCTATCTATCTATCTATCTATCTTTTTATCTATCCATCTATCTATCTATCTATCTATCTATCTATCTATCTTTCAATCTGTCTGTCTATCTATCTATCTATCTATCTATCTATCTATATCTATCTATCTATCTATCTATCTATCTTTCAATCTGTCTGTCTATCTATCTATCTATATCTATCTATCTATCTATCTATCTATCTATATATCTATGTCTCTGTATAGATGCACACACACACACACAAACACACACACACACACACATATATATATATATATATGTGTGTGTGTGCGTGTGTGTGTGTGTGTAGACACACAGATGGATAGATATGTTTCTTTATTTACATAGATGATTTAAATATAGATAGGCAGGATAGGTAGATATGCATACATATATAAAATGATGTATAGATACAGGTAGATCGGTATATATATATATATTATATATATATATATATATATAATATATATATATATATATATATATATATATATATACATATAAATAGATAGAAATATAAATAGATAGATAGATACACTGTTACGTATGTACGTATGCATATCTTTACACATACACTTCTCTCCGTTTTCTTCATAATAGTGATTTATTAATTAGCACGAAAATCGCACGCAAGTACTTACATGCACACTCAACTACATACATTAGCTCATATACTCAAAGAGCCTCCACAGAAATATATTTCTTCCTCTTAGTCATAAATACACATAGAAGCAAAACCAGACACCAACAGACACACTAACACGTAAAGATACACGCACGTACGCTTACATATACACACACACACATACAAATATATACTCGCGCCCGGATATTCTAAAAGCAGACGTTTTATTAAAATACAACAGAAGAATAAAAAAAGATGAGGAAAAAAAAACAACAACAAATATTGGTGTCTATCTATAAAATATAAAACACTGAAATTTGGTAGTGTTGAAAAATTGCCAATATTTAGCAGCTCTCCATTTCCTTTGCCGTTATGAATTCACTAGAGTATAGAAATTGAGATAGTATTACTTTTAGAATATAATGCTTACCAACCATTTTCAATTTAATGACTGTCCGGGCGGCCATTTACAAAGACTTTCTCATAACCACTGTCTTATGCCATCAAAATGTCTCATAGTTTTATTTGACTAATCAACGGCATTATTTATTTTACAATTTGTGTTTTATCTTCTTTTTTTTTATCACGTCTGGGAAAACTATTTATTGGTCTTGTAATTTAATAAATATGTGACTTGTTTTGTTAAGTAGTCGAACAGTAATAAAGTATTACTGATTTCTTATTTCTACAAAGTGGCTTGATATAGTAGAAATAGCTTACTCTGAGCAACCCGATTTATTAGTAAGTTAAGATTAGTAATAATGAATCGTTTATTACTATAACGATACATCCATTCATATAAGCATATTATATTACTATACCTCCATTTATCTTTTTTCTAGTATCAATTTACCTCTTTCTCTGTATCTCTCGCACACGTTTTTATTCACGTTCGATGTCACACTATACATATATATAAGTCTGTCTCTCTCTCTTATATGTCTATATACGTGCGTGGGTTTGTACATTCATGAGGGTATGTATGAATCTGTGGATATGTGTGAGTGTGTAGGCATACATATATACACACAAAGAAATTTTACACGCACACATAACCACACACGCACATACACGCACGCACACATATATAGTATTAGTACTGTCGTGTTACCTCTACTGAAATCGGTTTTGTTCAAGAAAATGCGTCTCAATGTAGTACTAAATGCTATAATTGCAGTATTTTATATTTATCCTTTACAAACGTTTACAAATTGGTGCCATAAACGGTATGCGTGTGTATGTGTATGTGCACGCGCACGTGTGATTTAGTGTGTGCGTATATATGTGTGTGTGTATGTGTGTCTGTGTATATACATATGTTAGGGTATATACATATATACAAAATAATAAATAAAACATATGCATATATACATACATACATGTACGTGCCTACACCTATATGTATATATACATGCATATATATATATATAAAAGGCGGCGAGCTGGCAGAGACGTTAGCACGCCGGGCAAAATGCGTTGCTGTATTTCGTCTGCCGTTACGTTCCGAGTTCAAATTCCGCCGAGGTCGACTTTGCCTTTCATCCTTCCGGGGTCGATAAATTAAGTACCAGTTACGCACTGGGGTCGATGTAATCGACTTAATCCGTTCGTCTGTCCTTGTTTGTCTCCTCTGTGTTTAGCCCCTTGTTGGTAGTAAAGAAATATATATACATGCATATATGGGTACAGGACACCAAAAAAATCGTCGAACAAAATGAGAAACGAAAACATAAAAACAGAACCATGGAAACGGACATTTTTTTAAACAACGAAAAAACAGGGTACAAGACATATAACACGAGGAAAATTTCCCTTATCCAGCCGCCACGAACCTAAGTATGTATGTGTGTAAGTATATATACCAGATACGTTTTTCGTGTAAATCCTGAAATAAGTGAATATACGTACATTCCTATTGCGTGTACTTTTTATTTTCTAATTCAACGCTACAGTTGAGAATGAATACATCCAGTCACAATGGTTGAAGAAACAAAGGAAACAAAATACAAGCCGTATTGTACGCTTCGTAAACCTTGTTGACACTGAAAATCGATGTAACCAAACATATGTATAATAATTCATCGGGTGCAAGCATAGAACAACGGCAATTCATTAGAACAAGCAAAAAATGAATAGAAATGATGCTGTTTTGATTCTCGTACTTCTGCACCCCGTGAATTAGTATAAATTTGACAGACATCAGCGCACCACAGAAAATAATTTGTTTGCTGCTTTATTCAAAGAAGAGCCTTTACTTTTGTTGGATGATCCGTCAGGGGTAGCTTTGGTGATAACACATCGCATGTGGCTGAAAGATCGCATTGTTTTAAAGTTCCTTTCCGCCGGTGACTGGTCTATTTTATGAACAATCATACTCAATGAGGAAATCTCCGATGAAAGAAATAGCAGCGCTCAGATACTTATATTCGAATCTGTCCGGAGATATTGAAAATGGATGAATACGTTATTGCTGAATGTTCTAGAATCTTTCGATAGATCCAACGTACTTCATAACAAAAAGTAATAAATTGACATAGACACAAATAACCTTTCACACAGTTATGCACTCCAATAAACACACACATATGCACACGCTCACACACATATACACACACATACGCATACGCACAGACACACACAGACACTTATACATATACATACACGGCGGAACTGGTGGAGCATTAATCTGTGACTACTTGATAATCAATCAGCATGGACATCTAATGAGGTAATTCCAGAGTTGAGGGAAGTACTCTTTTCTAGTGACGAGGAAACAGATGTTGACTTAAAATCGCAGCATATGCTTGTTACGGACGATTTCGAGAATTGCTATGGCTAGAGTGCCAACGAGGCATAAAACTATGAGCCAAGGGCAAATAACATTTAGCAGAAGTACTCTCCGTTTTGCTTCAGATTGCCAAGACATATTGTGCAATTTGCGACTTTTACGATATGTAAGGAATATTTCACAGCGGAACAAATCTTTAAATAATCCACCGCGCAACGCACAAATATGTTAAGTGCTGCGTGAAACATCCTAATGTCACTGAGGCACAGGTCGGAGGTTTGATATAATTGGAGGACTCGATGATCCTCAAGGATTCGCTATTCTTGGAAGTAAACTGAAATCCGGAATGCATTATTGAGTGTATGCATAATCCTACGTAAGAGATGTTATCAAACGATACCTTAGTAAGCAAGGGGCATTATTGACCCTACAAGGTTTAGAGAATGACTAGAAATGATGAAGATGTAGAATGACGAATAAGTATTTACTACACACAAGAATTGCAGACAACAACTATGAAAACCTAACAAAAAAAAAAAAAAGAGAAGTTTCCGCGGCAAAATGTTTGGAGATAATCTATAGTATTCCGAAACAATTTTCTGACAATAATTCTGATCAAATGTCATACAAAAACGTAACGTGGAGTATCGTGTATCAATATGTTTCATTATATATTTGAAATAATAACCAAACGCAAAAACAAAAAAAAAATACTACGATGTTATAAACGTTTTCAAGGAATTGCTAAGCAGTAGTATGTTTCTTTATATTTATGTGTATGCATATATCTACTTATACAGACACAAATACATATGTACATACAGGAAAATCACATACACACACACATACACAAACATCTGCACACACGCGCATACACACACAGAGACACACAGAGACACAGACACAGACACACACCCATGCGCTACTGGGTGTTTCAACGCCTCTCTCTTTTTTTTCTATTTTACTCTCTTTTACTTGTTTCAGTCACTTGACAGCGGTCATGCTGGAGCACCGCCTTTAGTCGAGCAAATCGACCCCAGGACTTATTCTTTCTATGCTTAGTACTACTCTATCGGACACTTTTGCCGAACTGCTAAACACACCAGCATCGGTTGTCAAGCAGCGTTGCGGAGACAAACACAGACACACAAACATATATACACACATACATATGTATATACATATATACGACAGGCTTCTTTCAGTTTCTGTCTACCAAATTCACTTACAAGTCTTTGGTCGGCCCGAGGCTATAGTAGAAGACATTTGCCCAAGGTGCCACGCAGTGGGACTGAACCCGGAACCATGTGGATGGTAAGCAAGCTACTTTATTTCATTTTATTTGCCATAAAGGCAGTATACAGAGTAGCTGCGTGCTGGATAAACTTATTAATGAATGAAAATGATATCAAAATGAATAAATGAGAGACGAAACACAACATATTTTCTTTTTTTTAAATCAATATGATGTTTCAAACCTCTTACAAATAGGAGGCACTAAAACCTCTTACTTAACATGTTTTTCTTTAAACACACAATTGAGGTTATAAACTTCTTCAAATAATGCAATAAGATGTGGTTTAAAACCCTCTAACGAGGTTTTTTCACCTCCTACTCATCGATATATCCATCAATATAGCTATCATTATCTTCAATGCTGCTTGAGTACCTGTACCCCGCCATTTCCCATGCCTCATACAGGTACGAACCATATATCGTTTTAGGGCCACTCGGCCATATGCGACATCCCTCTTTAAAATCTTTTAAGCTTTTCCCACACGGAAAACCTTATGACCTCCACAGCTATTTGCGAAGGGCATTCGGGATCCCGTGTGAAGGCCATATCTACTGTCTATGGTATCTATGGTATACTGTTTTTTTCCACCTATCCGCCCTTGTAAAAGAAGATAAGTAATTCTTCAACTTTAAGGGTGGGGGTCGTTTCTTCCACCGTGGGTGGCACAAATTCGTGACATGCAGATGGCACATCATCGTCCACCTGCAATGATCCATTTTTCTTCTTTCTTTTTTTTCTTCCTGACTTCGGAGAGTGGAGCTCTTCCGCTTTGTCCGGAGTCTCTCCCCCACCTCCCAAAGCCTTAGGCTCCTTCGGCGGGCAACCATTGTTGCCAGCTTTCTTCCTTTTTAATCCTTTTTGGGTTGAAGAGGCTGAAGGATATCGACTCCTTACTTGCTATTCTAAAATGCACCATAAATGCTCAATACTATTGTTATCTGGAGACTGTGGTCGCTAGATAAGTTGTTCAACTTCACTAGAATGTTCCTAGTGCCATTTAGCAACAACTTTGGCAGTGTGAATGTGTGTATTAACATCTTCAAAGATTGCGCTTCCCTCCGGAAACAGTTCCGCAACTATAGGATGGATTTGGTCAGATCCATGCTTAAATAATCTTGATTATTAATACTGCCATGGAAGGAAACTATTAGGCCGGCGGAAAGAAGTTGAAAGAAGGCAGTCTAGGGCAAATGCTTCTATAGGTTGTTTCCACACGGATACTCGGCCGGTGGTCGGAAATGGGGTAAAGGATGACTCTTCTGAGAAAATAATATTCTTTCACTGCTCTAGAGACCAATTCTCTAGGTTTTTACTCCACACTAAACGTTTTGCAACATCTGTTTTGAAAGTAGATGTATTCTGATTTCAACCCTTCCCTGAAATCTGTGTTTGTGCAGTTCCCGGCGAACAGCTTTTGTGGAAACTGGGTTCTGGAGATGGTCATTAAGCTCTGCAGTAATTTTAGGAACTGTACTTTTGGATCCTTTCTCACAATTCGCGTAAGAGTCCGTCGGTCCCAACCAGAAAGTTTTGATTTTCTTTCAGAGTATTGTTTTGATGAGGAGGATTTTTGCCTCTTTCTCAAAGGCTGTCGTTACTTCCGAGACAGAACTTCTTGATACACCAAATATTTTGGCTGTTTTCATTACGCTAGCGCCTGCCCTCTTTGAAAGTTCGATAGATCTGTCATTTTAAAGAATTTTAATGACATTTTTCTGATGATATCTGAAAAGAAACAGGAATTTTAGTAAAACATATTAAGCAATACTAATAATAAATAATAAAATAACAATAAACAAGCTTTTGACGTTTAATTGATATTTCAAAATTATGATGCTATGATGCTAGGTGTTTCCATTATTTTGTCCAACCACTGTACACACACACACACACGGGATGAAAAGTTTGTTTATATTGCACTACCATAGTGTTTTTTAGAAGTGATACAGAGAAATATTGTTATTACGATTTAAATAGGTTAGGATATAATTTCCGTTGTTCTAAGGGAAAAAAAATAGTTATGTAAAAATTATTTGGTATATCAAAAGACTATTTTGTACTTACGAGATGCAAAAAGAAAAAAAAAACTGAAACCGGCGGTGTAGCTTTATATTTCTTTGGGTCATGAGTAACTATTGCTCTCCTTTTGTTCCTATAGCTAAATTGGAAAAGTCTATTTCACATGAGATTATTTTGATTAGAATTTTTTTTATATGAGCCTTTTTGAATGTTTTTTGTTTATGGATTCTGTTAGTATATTACGTAAAATTCAGAAAAAAAACATTACGTGGTAGAGCGGTTTTCATATGTGAACTTAATTATCTACATAATGCTTTTAGTAATATCTTCATTTTATGCCAATTTTCATTATATTTATGGTGGAAAATAATGTCAACAATGCGTTAATCTTTTTATGCATAACTGTAGATGATCAAGCTGCAATATGCCGCCTACTCTGTTCTAAAGACAAGAGAATTATCCGCACCAAAATTTTACTGCATATTTGGAGCTCTTTGAATTATTTCTCTACAATGTTACACTTGGCTGATGCCAGCTTTCTAGTACCAGGCACATAGTTTTTCTCCGTATATTTATTTATTCATTTATCTATTTTTGCTTTTCTTTGGCGGTGGGTGTTGAAAGTTATACAAGCAACGAAAAATTACTACGTGATTCAGTAAGGCATTTTTTTTAATGTCTTATTTCTTTCGGCATGTGTTTGTTTTAAGTTATTGATGTAACGGCAATTTTCCACTCTTTTGCCCAACTAGCAGAATCGCTCGCACGCCGGGTATATGCTTAGCGATCGTTGGTCCGTCTTTACATTCAAAGTTGAAATTTTGCAGAGCTCAACATCACCTTTCATCACTTGCGGGTCTATAAAATAAGTATCACTTTGACACTAGGCGGTGGGTTGAATGTTATCGACGTATCCCTCCTCCGTAGTTGCCGGACTTGTGTCAAACTTTGAAGAGTATATTGAGAGTATCGAAATGTTTGGTGTATTTTAATGTCTACACGCTTCTATGCATACAGAAATAAGCACACATATAAACATATCGTTTTAATAAGTTGTGTATATACATGTACTAAAGAGGCACAATGCCCCAGTGGCTAGGGCAGCGGACTCGCGGTCGGAAGTTCGCGGTTTCGATTACCAGACCAAGCGTTATGTGTGTTTATTGAGCGAAAACAACTAAAGCTCCTCGAGGCTCCGGCAGGGGGTGGTGGCGATCCCGGTTGTACTCTTTCGCCCCAGCTTTCTCTCACTCTCTCTTTTCTTGAGTAACGCTGCGATGGACTGGCGTCCCGTCCAGCTGGTGGAACACATACGCCACAGAAACCGGGAAACTGGGCCCATGAGCCTGGCTAAACTTGAAAAAGAAAAAGACGCATAAATAAAATACTATATGTACAAAACTGTGTTGGAATAGTATTATTCATGCTTAGTTCTTATAAAATATTTTTGCCGTTGGTAATAATTGTTTGTATAAGAACAACTCACAGTAATATATCGTATTATCACCATTGCTCTTAAACGCAAGAAATGTATTAACAAGACAATTTAGTGCAAACATGTAAATATTCGCACGAAATACGCATGTGCACTTATAGCACGCATAATTATGCATATACTGCCAGCAGGTAATTTATTGTGCACTTCAAAATCTTCCGGCAAATGATTACATGATTTAAATGTTTAGCCATGTATGCACATGCACACATACATACATGAATATATTATGTGTATGTATATATATATATATATATGTGTGTGTGTGTGTGGGGTGGGTGTAGGTATATATATTATATATATATATATATATATACATATATATATTCATAAATATATATATATATATATATATATATGCATATATATATATGTGTGTGTGTATATACAGTATTAGTACTGTCTTCGTTCTAATATTAATTTTCTTTGGAATTTGGCACTTGTGTTGATGGAATGTATATATGTGGTGTGTTAAAGTTGCTTGTATTCTCTTCGTAGGAGGCTCTCCTGATTTTAAATTATTTCAGCTTCCACATCATTATTTTACATCGCTTTTGTGATTTTTCTAGTTATTGAACCTTGTGGGTGTGTTTATTTCATAACTGTCCATTAATCCATCGTGTGTATTTATGAGAAATGTTCATAATAGAATGCTTCATTACAATTTCGTTGGAGATTTCTGTTCTCTACCACAATATGCATTATCTTAGTTCGTGGTAAACTTCATATTCAGTCCTACGAATAATGTAGTTTATACGGTATTCTTGTTTTCTGTAACTCTTCTACAAACCAAGCCTTAATAACAACAGATTCTTTTAAAAAATACGTCGTGTCTTTTTACCAACTTGCTCTGAGAATGTCCGGTGGTTTTACTTATAAATCATTTTGTCAAAATTTTATGTGACACTAATTCTAACATTAGTTTCTTGTAAAATATTCCAAAATATCAAATCTTTTTCCACACCTGGTCTGGAATTTGACAAATACTATAGCCTATGAATTGTAGCTCTCGTAAGTTTAGAATCCTTTGATAGTTTCCTCAGACTATGAATAATTGAATTATGCCAGTTGTTATAGTCCACTCTGCATTGATGTACCATTCGAGACACGTTATATTATATATATACTAGGGTCATCCTTAGAATTAGGTGATTATCCGAAAGTTACAAGTTTGCTGCTTTCACCCCCAATCCGTTTCCAATCAAAAAAAAATAGCAGCTGAATCTAACAACTGCTAGACAACTCTCAAACGCCTTCCAATTGGAACATAGTACACGCAACGTTTATTTCTTTGCATAAGTGGTATACTTTTCACTGTCTCAACTATTTTCTGTTTTCATCTTGGAGAAATTTAGGTGAACACATCAACACAAACCCAACAAGTGTTTAAACACTTTCTGAATCAAATTTACCAAAAGTTAATTTGAAAAATTCCTGAAATGACATGAATAAGTAAATAAATATTAGGTTTTTATAATATTTCACACAACTTCTATAAGAGAAATGGAAATGCATTTTTGTTTAGAATAATAATTTCTATAGAATCGAAAACATAAGGTGAACACTGAATATTGAACATTCCTTTTGCACAAGAGAGAGTATAGTGCAGTTAGGTGTGTGTTAGGTTTCCAGTAACGATCTATAAAACAAACTGTTTCTCAGTTTCATCTTTTATAAAATGATAAAAGAAAGTCCTGAATGAGTTTGACACTTCTTTCTGCAACATCATTCACAACAACTGTTTTCTCAAGTTTTTCAAATCCGCTTATGTAACTGGCACCATCCGTCTATGTTGAGAGGTCTTTGTCGAGGAAATTTAGGCTGATAGAAAGTCTCATGAAGAAAGCGTTTGTCCCGGGAGCTACAAAAGACGAAAACTCAATGTTTGTAAAGGAAGAAAAGTAATTTTGTTGCAGAATGTACCTACAGTTGTTCATATTTCATATTTCTCTTCTTCACTTTTGTCTGCTTCCATCATAACTTGTCTTAACCTCTGTTGGAACATTGTCATCAAATATGGATAGAGCCATAGTTTCGGAAGTTAAGTACCAGAGATGGTTGGAAAATATTCTCGCAGCAGACTTACTGATTTCTGGATCAATATCCTGATAATCTGTCAGTTGACGCAGGAATAGGAAATCCTGATGAGGTGCTTAAATTGTTTCTGATAGCAGAAACTGGGCTCGAACGTAGACTCGAGCAAACAAACTACATATTCTTCTTAAAGTGTTCTTCTTCCCAAGAGATAACTGAAATTGATCTTGAAACATGTATATCTTCAATGCATAAATTGCTTGTAACATCCACCTACCATGGCTTACAGATCCAGATGTACAAAACGATATGTCATTGTACGGAAGGTCACCAAGAATTATCCTCATTAATTTGATTCCCGCTAATCATCTCGCTGTTGTTTCCGCGGAGGAAGGTGGTATTTAAGAAATCCAAGAATGGTAGACTGGACATCATCAGGTACTTTATTCCTGTCCGTTATGTAAACCTTGTTGAGTTTCTTTCAGGTTTCTCTAAATCTTTTTTAAAAAATGTTATGACTGGACTAAAGTCTTCAGTGAGTCGTAACAGCTCTAAAAGGCTAGAAAAATGTGATGACGGCAAGGAAACTACGACTGGTCGTGTAGAGCAACTGCTCTAGATTTGTGCAGGCACAATTAACTCGACCTGTGTTGCTTGCAAAGTTCCTGAATTTTGTCGGTTACACCCCGCTTGTCCATTGCTTGGTAAACAGCCATGACTTGCTGTTCGGAACATGATGGAATTTCAGGAACTCACACTATTGCTTCTTGCCTTGACAAAATTACTATTATTGCCAGTCATTCAACCTTTTCAACATCTGCGAGCGCTGGGAGCAGCTTTCCATCCCAGTGAAACACTAATTCTTGACAGTCGTTTAAGTTAGATTTGTGCTGTATTTCTGTGTGTCTCGCTCTTCTAAATTTTTTTCTAAGGAGTTGAAAAGAAGTGAGATTTATTATCAGGTTTCCATTATCACGCACGAAAGCCTCTGCAGCAGCCATTAATAAGTAAACTCCATTTCTTACATTAATATGTAAACACCACTCTTACATCGTAGAAAAAAAACCCACTTAAAAGTTGCCGCATCGTGACTAGTTCGGCGCCCACGATTTGATTGGAAATAGGGCCCACAAGAGTCACATGAAAATATTTTCTGAACTTGTGTGATGAACTACCAGAGGCCACTTCGCACCTGCACAAACAATTCTGAAAGAAAAAAAGGAAGAATTAGTCATGAAAGGCATCATATTTGGTCAAAAATAAGTATTACGAAGCACATAACACTATAAAATGTTATAAATATAGTATTACGACTTTGTCAGGGCTACTGGCAAAATGAACGAGTGCTTACAAGTTATTACAAATAAATTGACTTATGGTTATAAACGCGGACAAGTCATATTAGTTCACTTTTTATCACCAACGTATATTTCTTAATATTCTATTTCTCTACACTACCATTAGGTGAAATACAATTCTTTCATCGGAAGAACGCAACTCACAACCTCACCCGCTCACGGTTGGCCACCGACAGGATGACGGCGAGAAATAGCTGTTTGTCTTATACGTTCGCTCTGTCCCCAGCTTTGCAAGTTGACTTCTTTATTATATTTATTGTCACTTATACTTCTTACAAAAAAAAAAATATCTGACCAAGTTTTTAATTTAAAAGAAAATTACCTAAGACATGGAAAATTTGTATCTTAAAAAATGGCTTTCCAGGCGAAAACTTCAAAATTTCACTGTCAATGAGGGTTGTCTTGCAGTTCTCCGCTTGAGCTAACATTTTCCATAGTATTTTTTTTTTTTTTTGTTAATTGAAACAGCATAGTGGGGTGGGAATAGAAAAACATGGCTATACAGCAGATATTTTGCTTCTAGCTAGCGTTAGAAACTTGCCCTATTTTTTTAGGGAGTTCGTAGCTGAAATTAGTATATGTTTGGAATAGAATTGGATTGGTAGAGGATAGTCATACGACTGGTCTTAGAATTTTATGTAGGTCCCTGACAGACTTTTACATGTTCTTCAAGGAATTTAGGAGACATTGCCAAATGTTAGGGATGCAATGGAGATTACATAATCTAAGAAATAAACTAAAGCACGGACGTATAGGGCATCCTACAAAAATATCTAAGACCATTTGTTTGAATATCCTTTAGCAAACCCCATTCATAACATAAATTCCTATAAAATATTAACATAAGCATATAAATTTATATAAATCTCTATAAAAATATGGCAAGCTTCAAAAACTAGACAGAAGCAAAGCAGTTGCGTCATATGCCACGTCTTTCTATTTCATATATATTTGAAAATCAGTGCAAAATGTAAAACCGGTTAAATCTTTAAATATAATAATGCAAAGTATTTTAAATATTCTCAACGCATTTTCAACTCCTGTTTTTCCTATTTATACAGGAGACTTATATATATATATATATAACACCATTCTGCTTAAATATCCTTACGTATCTCACGTCTGTTTTCATTCCTCCACTTCACTCTGTATTTCATATCTTCTTTATAACTATTATTTAAATTTTTTTCCCAGCGTCTCTGATGAAGGGATATATAAAATATCCCGGAAACAGCTGTAAGACCTCTTTATAAATGTTCTGAAACCTGTTCACACACAGCCTTAGATGTTTTTATCCCATTCTGTTCATTTATAAATATATATATATATATATATATATATATATATATATATATATATATATGTATATATATATATATATATATATAAGATATATATATATATATATATATATATATATGTATATATATATATATATATATATTATATATATATATATATATATATAATATATAAAGATATATATATATATATATATATATATATATATACATATATGTATATGTATATATATGTATATTACACACTCACATACAATATTATATATTTTGATTCCCATTTATAAAATAGTTCTATACATGCGAGTGTGTATCTCTGTATATGTGTGTCTGTGTTTCTGTGTGTGCGGTCTGTGTGATGTGTGTATATTATTATTATTATTATTATTATTATTATTATTATTATTATTATTATTATTATTATTATTATTATCATCATTATTTTTATTATTAAGACAACTCATTTGGTTCCAGGCCTGATCGAGACGAATATCCGCCACAGGGTCACGAAACATTGAGTCGCTTGGAGAGGAATCGAACTGTATTATATAAAGATATATAATAATAATACGTGCAACTCCGACTAAATGTGTTCAGTGCACTTTTCATTCATTCTTCTATACACATGTGTATGAATGTGTATAGGTATATATATGTGTGTGTGTGTGTATGAATATATTTATAAACAAATATATAAATATATGTAGATAAATAATATATATATACATACATATATATATATATATATATATATATATATATATATATATATATATACATATATATACATATATATATGCGTGTTTGTGTGTGTGCATGTGTATGTGTGCGTGTGTCCCTGTATTGGTGTGTGGCTATGTATGTATGTTTTTTAGCCACACTCGCACACCTATATCCTCGGATATATTAATGTTCGTTCTCTCAGAATATATTCGCTTGTTATTTACTATTCATATAATACAAACTTTTATGTTCTATATTTATGGTAAGATATTTATTCGTCATTCTACTTTATTTCGATTAATTTTCCCACTAACTTTTCCTCGTGTCCTATAGGTGAATTCAATATTTATCTTGCCGGATTAGCCGTAGAGTAAATAGTAATAATTATTGTGATATTAGAAATCCCAGAGCTCCAAGCAAACACTGGCTTATTATGATTATCACTTCAAAAAGAAACGAGTGTAAAGTAGAATTTAGCTAAGATTAATTGGTCAGTTGTAGGTTCTCGATATTTTACCGTGTTTTTGAACACAAGTTGCACTATGGTATTGTCGGTGTTTTCATTATGCAAGAATAGCCGAACAAGGCAATACCCTGGAGACTCTTATAGCGTTGTTCAATGAGTGGACATGAAAACCAGAGCTCTATCTCTTTAATGCAAATTTTCTTTCTTCTTTATAAAGATGGAAATGTTCTGAACGAAATTAAGATGTTGTGAAATACAAACAGAGATGGAGACAAATAATCAGAAAAAGAGAAGAATATTGGTAGGCGAGTCGGCATCATTAAATTGTATTCTATAGTGTTCAGATTTCAGAGAAATAAATATAGATTTCTATTATAATGAGATAAATTCTAGTCTAGGAATATCAGAATTCTTAGACGGCTGAGTGTTTTCGGATTATAAGCACTTTGATATGATTGCCGTGGGGTGGTCAGATAAGCAGTTAGGAGAAACTGGGTAGCATTGACAGCACATGTGTGGTTAATCATTCTTGCACGAAATCAAATCACCAAACTCATACAAGTACCTCCATCTACCTACGCGACGCGAGCGGTTGTGCGGTGTCACTTTACTGAAGACTTAAATTTAGACATCAAGCATAATCTTTTGTTTGTGTATCATGGGCAACATTTTCGATTATTTAGAAGACATTGTGCAACGTGTAATGAGACACTACATTGCAACATTTAAATCAGGAGTGATCTTCTATGCTCCAATTATTCAAGCGGGTTCGAACAAGACTTAAGTCGAAGACACAATAAATATTAAATAATAAACAAAAATGATGTAATTCTCAAACTTCATAAATAGAGTCTTCCACAAATATACTCATTTATTTGTAACCACATGACAATTTGGAAAAGTCCATATACTAGCAGTATCGCCTGGCGTTGCTCGGGTTTGTAAGGGAAATAACTATATAAGCATTTTTAGAGATGTAAAGTATAATAGCCATCTCAATATGGCTAACCACAGAGGGGGGTGTTACTGTAGCTTTTTACGTTCTGAGATTTAATAATACATTTTTAGAGAGTTACTTCCCTTATATATGCTAAAAATGCATTAAAAATGGAAAAAATTTATGGTAATTTTTTTTTTAAATCGTAGACTCATCGTAGACGCGCGCTAATACCCAGAAGGGCTCGATATGAATCACGACTATAAGATACCCGGTTTTGGTTAAACTGCACCGCAAAATGTGGGAGTAGTTAGGAATCTAATTCGTAGGAGACAGACAGCACACAACCTCACTTTTATATATAAATATATCTTCAATATTTCTTCATAATAGAGAAACTTAAGTAATTGTTTGTCAACATCACAATGCTTTTAAGCTTATGATAAATGATAACTCTTCCATGGCATTGACCAAATATTGCATATACATAAAGTACTAACACACACGCCCACACAATTGCATACAAGCATACATGAAATGAAAGTTCTGACAGTTTTTATATGAATATACATATCTCTGTGTGTGCGCTCGTGAGTATATGTGTGTGTCTGCTTGTGTGCATTCGTATATACGTATGTATGCATATATGTATGTACATATGTATATGCAAATATATACATAGACACACACACACACATATATATATATATATATATATATATATATATATATATATATATATATATATATATACATATATATATATATATATATATATATATATATACACACTCACATATACATGATTTGCATTCCAAACGTTTTGAGACCTTTTCTTTAAAAAAAGTAGACAAAAACTTTTGTAGGTTATTTTAATTTTAGTATATCATTACTTCATATCTAATAAGCTGAGCTGCTAACTTTTGTTATTATAGATTAAGTAAGACAGGTAACACAGTACTGCAACTAAACCTACCAAACACTACTTGTCTTACATCAATATCTTGCAATATGCAGTCGCGATGTGAAGACAGTTGAGAAACTCGATACCGAATGAGATTTTCTGTTAAACTGAGCTAAATCCATACAGAAATGAATTAAATGCTCCTGACGACTTAATGGATTAACTTATGTGAGCCGAGCATCTGTATTTCGCTAACTCAAGACGCGAGACAAATCAAGTCCACAAAGAAACACATGATGATCCCGTTTATTGACTGCAATTACATCCACTAGTTTCTGTATGGCCAGAATATCAACAAAGAGCATTTTGTGGTGGTTTTGAGGAAGGTAAGTAGATTTCGTTGCAAAAACCACGACTACCCGCACCAGATCAATACACTAGTCAATAATTCCGTCATGGTAACAAACTACTTGACAGAGATGGGTAGCAAAAATCTTTTTCATCCTCTCTACAATCTAGGTTTTGCTCCGTCTCACTGTGGTTTTTCTCCAAGCTGAAGGAGATGAAGGAGTCTGCGACATGTGTCCTAGACCTTCTCATTTTGGAGGATCTACCTAGAGTCTTCACGATGCGGCTGGGATGCTGTAACTAGTGCAGAGGATCATAATTTGAAGGAGCTCCGAATTAATTTTACTTTTATTGAAATCAATAAATGTATCTTTTCATGGTTTCGAAACTTGTTGGAAAGCACCCTATGTCTTCAAGAAAATGAATTCTTTCCGTCTGCCGATGGGTCAATATGTGATAGCAATATTCAAGGTGTTGGCATTATTCCATTTTATTTTATCCTGGAAAACTATTCGTCGAAACACATTCATTCGATCAACAAAAACAAAAATAATAAATAAATAAAATAAAAAAATCAACGAGAGAATTAAATTCCCGTACTCTATTTCAAATTACGCTCTAATTTTCAGGTACACATCACCTCTGTAGTACAGGAGATTCACGTATACACACACACGCACACATACTAACATATACACATGCATACATACTTATATGTATATGTAAATATACATGTAATTATGTAAATTTTGAGTATATATCTAGTAGTTTGCCGGTAAAGCACATTATTTATACAATTGTCGCAGGATCTACCTCAGAAATTCATGTGTTCATCGAGTATTTATCAAATGACAGAGACTGAAAATTCGAATATAGGAGAAACTTTGCTGTTCACCATGATCATTTCGTCTCATCCTGCATCGATCTCTCGCGGTGTGAGACTGAACAACTGGCTATGACGTATGTCTCGGCACGGAAGCGTTTTGTCCAGTGACTTTGAAGGGGGTTCCCGTTAATTAAACCCTGTTTTGTTCGGCTTTAATACAGCCTGTTATTTGCGACAGTAGTTCTAAAACCTTAGGCAGAGTTTATTTCATGAGGTACTCCTTGTAAAATCAACTGACGGGGCTCATCTGGAAGGAGAGATGCACAACTACCTGTTATACAGTATCCCAGCGGCGTGGGATCGATGCAAGTTCGGCCTAAGCCAAAGGTGCGCAAAATATTTCGGCCGCCGCCCCGCACATGGCCGTATAATACCCGCAGCGCTCCATCTTTATTTTTATGTATAAGTAAATATTTTATATTTTAATAATTTATGTATACTATGGGTCATGTGATATTTAATATTTTATATAATTTGTATACAATAATATAATATAATAATAAATTCCAAGCATCCCCCCAATCCACTGCCTTCCTCCCAACGCTTCCACTTTTCCCTACTGCCCTCCACCACTCCCACTCCCTGTGGCAGCAGCGCCCACTCTGAGAACCTATGGTCGAAACGATCGTTGTGAGCAATCATGTTCCATGTATTTTCCATTTTCTGTCAATATCTCTATCATTTATTTCATATATTATTTATAAACATATACATATATATATGTATCCGTGTGTAAATGGCCGCTATGACTTTAATTCAGATTCTCGGCTGTCAAAGGGTTTTGCAGTCATCGAATACGAGAAATGATTTCTGTCTAAGTTTCCAACAATGCGCCAGGTATTCCACCACTTTAAGCTCTCAACACTTCACTAGTATCACTGGTGTGTCGAATCCTTCTGCAGGTGGATAAATTACTATAATTGTTTTATTTTATTTTTTTATCAGATTAATTTTGCGACCAAATATGTCACTTGAACATTCATAATATGCACGCAGAATATGGAGCGGATACTGTGAAGATATATTGCTGCTGCGCATGTCATCAACTCTTCAAACGCCTTTGAGGGCTCAAACATCACTGAAGATCTCACGCTAGGAAAGAGTAATTAGTGCACACAAAGTCATCAAACTCTACAAGTGCAGAATGTTGACACCCGTGCGCTCACACACACATACAGAGACAAGCATGAACAGGCAAGCGCGCCCACGCGTTCACACACAAGGAAACACACGCAAACACGCACACATACATATCACTGATTGATCCTGGAGAACAGTCTCATTTCATTTAAGCTCTCCCAATACCTCAGCAGTGCTCTTGGGTATTTTCATGATGCAACATGATGCGTTGGGATACATACAGTTCTCAGTTTAATTTGGTGATGCGAACAGATTTGAAAGTGACGAATGAACTAAGGGCACTTACATATATGTGCATAATTTTATTTACATGCGCACACATACATACTTAAATTTACACACGCACATACACACACATATAGATGGTTATGTATATATGTGTGCGTGTGTGTGAGCGTGTGTATGTTTTGGTAGATAGATAGATAGAGAGAGATCGAAACATGCATACAGACACACAAACATGCATACATACATGCAAGCAGGCATACATAAAGCGAAGGAATGTGGGTTTTCAATCCTTAAAAGGACACTGAGAAAACCCATGTAGAATACAGAGAATTTAATCAAGACGTAATAAGAGACAATAGCAAGATATATCTTGAAATGTATTTATCAATTTATTATAGGAATGTAATATGAAGTAACTAATTTTTAACGAGTAAATTCTAAAGATGTATAACTCTGTAATCTCATTTAATATTCATGTGTAGTGTGTGTCTGTTGATGTGTGCGTTTAAATGTATTTGCATTTATGCATATTTGCGCAGTTATATTTTGGGATATATATTACGTTATATAAATGGGGTTCAGTAAAATAATTTTACTTTACTACACACCGAACTTTTATAAATAGCAGCCAAGAAACCTTACCTATTTCTTCTACTGCTATTCTAAAAGTTCGGTGTGTGGTAAACTAAATTATTTTACTGACCCTAATTATATAACGTAATGTTTTAAATATACCGTAAATGGTCTTTTTACATACTGAACACTACTTGGTAAAATTAATTAATAATTAATTGGTTTTAACCTTTTATTATATGAGTATATATATATATATATATATATATATATATATATATATATATATATATATATGAATAGGGATGAACGCTTTCCCCGTGCATACAAAAGAAATATTTTAAACACAAATATTTCAAAGAAGACTCCCCTATAAACGAGGTTAACCCTACCAGGATAGCGCCTTTTTCTAAACGTGAACACACAGCACACAAACTTTACACAAGAAAGAAAAGTGCCCCTATATCTCACATACACGTAGAAGAACATCATGCTCGAGACATTGCCCGTAACAAAAACAAATAATGCAAAATAATTAACCTCAACATGCAAAAGACAAATATCCAACAGATTCCACACGAGAGTAATGTCCCTTGATATATTGATTCATTGATTTCTTTACGCAAATTTACGAGAAATCCCATGAACGGATTGAGAATGATTTCCAAAATGGAGCCGAACACATTTCTCCCTGTGATCGGCTTGAAAAATGGTTAAAACACTAGGATATTTTCCTATTTTACTTAACATAAAAGCAATGGTAGCCTTAATTCACAAATAAAGAAATGATATATCTACCAGTGCAGCATTGAGCATTTATTACGTCGCTCGATATTTACGTGTGTATATATATATATATATACACACTGAAGAACCTGGCCTGGCAAATATATTCTGTGTGTTTGCTAAAAATAGGTAGAAACCGTTCGGTCTGGGATATAGCTGAGATGGTAAATGTTTTTAATTTTCATTCCTTTCATTAATTTATCCCTTTTTGTGTTTCTAGCACTACGCTTCCTTATTTGGAAGCCTTTTATTATATTTCTATACGAAAAATATATAGTCTAATGACTAATTCGTCTTTTGTGCTAGGCCACTGGTAATAATAATTTATTTTATACCTCTTCATTATGTTTATTATATAAGACTATATATATAGATATATATATATCTATAATTAATATATATATATATATCTATATATATATATAATTTCAACAATTGAGGGTAAAATTAATTAATTCAATTTCACCAAGTGTTCAGTATGCAAAGGGACCATTTAAGGCGAATTCAAATTATTACATTATATAAAAGGGCTTAGTAAAATAAATTACTTTGCCGCATACTGAACTCATTAGAAATAGCAGCTAAAAAAAACATTATAAAAACTATTCTAATACTTAAAGAAAACCTCTCTCATATAGTGTTTGCTCAATTCAACTCACGGAAGTATGGGGGGTAGAGACATTAAAAAATCATATGCAAAGGTTATTTGAGAACGTACGTTTCAAGATTAGTCAAAATCGACATTTCTATCATCAGCTCAGAACTCCCTGGTTTGGATTTGAAAACACTGAAAGTAGGAGCAAACCCCTTCGGCCTCCTATCGCTTCTGAAGATCCGCTCGTAACTAACAGTGCCAACAAACTCCAAAATGCAAGCGAAGAATTTCTGCTCTCCCCTTTCCACCAGCGTGGGTTAAAATCAGCAAACACTATGCTTTTTTCGGTAAAATCCGAGGCATTTAAATAGAGAGAGATGAATTATAATTTCAACAATTGAGGGTAAAATTAATTAATTAATCAATTTCACCAAGTGTTCAGTATGCAAAGGGACCATTTAAGGCGAATTCAAATTATTACATTATATAAAAGGGCTTAGTAAAATAAATTACTTTGCCGCATACTGAACTCATTAGAAATAGCAGCTAAAAAAACATTTATAAAACTATTTCTAATACTTAAAGAAAACCTGTCTCATATAGTGTTTGCTCAATTCAACTCACGGAAGTATGGGGGGTAGAGACATTAAAAAATCATATGCAAAGGTTATTTGAGAACGTACGTTTCAAGATTAGTCAAATTCGACATTTCTATCATCAGCTCAGAACTCCCTGGTTTGGATTTGAAAACACTGAAAGTAGGAGCATACCCCTTTGGCCTCCTATCGCTTCTGAAGATCCGCTCGTAACTAACAGTGCCAACAAACTCAAAAATGCAAGCGAAGAATTTCTGCTCTCCCCTTTCCACCAGCGTGGGTTAAAATCAGCAAACACTATGCTTTTTTCGGTAAAATCCGAGGCATTTAAATAGAGAGAGATGAATTATAATTTCAACAATTGAGGGTAAAATTAATTAATTAATCAATTTCACCAAGTGTTCAGTATGCAAAGGGACCATTTAAGGCGAATTCAAATTATTACATTATATAAAAGGGCTTAGTAAAATAAATTACTTTGCCGCATACTGAACTCATTAGAAATAGCAGCTAAAAAAAACATTTATAAAACTATTTCTAATACTTAAAGAAAACCTCTCTCATATAGTGTTGACTTTAATTCAGATTCTCGGCTGTCAAAGGGTTTTGCAGTCATCGAATACGAGAAATGATTTCTGTCTAAGTTTCCAACAATGCGCCAGGTATTCCACCACTTTAAGCTCTCAACACTTCACTAGTATCACTGGTGTGTCGAATCCTTCTGCAGGTGGATAAATTACTATAATTGTTTTATTTTATTTTTTTATCAGATTAATTTTGCGACCAAATATGTCACTTGAACATTCATAATATGCACGCAGAATATGGAGCGGATACTGTGAAGATATATTGCTGCTGCGCATGTCATCAACTCTTCAAACGCCTTTGAGGGCTCAAACATCACTGAAGATCTCACGCTAGGAAAGAGTAATTAGTGCACACAAAGTCATCAAACTCTACAAGTGCAGAATGTTGACACCCGTGCGCTCACACACACATACAGAGACAAGCATGAACAGGCAAGCGCGCCCACGCGTTCACACACAAGGAAACACACGCAAACACGCACACATACATATCACTGATTGATCCTGGAGAACAGTCTCATTTCATTTAAGCTCTCCCAATACCTCAGCAGTGCTCTTGGGTATTTTCATGATGCAACATGATGCGTTGGGATACATACAGTTCTCAGTTTAATTTGGTGATGCGAACAGATTTGAAAGTGACGAATGAACTAAGGGCACTTACATATATGTGCATAATTTTATTTACATGCACACACATACATACTTACATTTACACACGCACATACACACACATATAGATGGTTATGTATATATGTGTGCGTGTGTGTCTGTTGATGTGTGCGTTTAAATGTATTTGCATTTATGCATATTTGCGCAGTTATATTTTGGGATATATATTACGTTATATAAATGGGGTTCAGTAAAATAATTTTACTTTACTACACACCGAACTTTTATAAATAGCAGCCAAGAAACCTTACCTATTTCTTCTACTGCTATTTCTAAAAGTTCGGTGTGTGGTAAACTAAATTATTTTACTGAACCCTAATTATATAACGTAATGTTTTAAATATACCGTAAATGGTCTTTTTACATACTGAACACTACTTGGTAAAATTAATTAATAATTAATTGGTTTTACCCTTTTATTATTGAGTATATATATATATATATATATATATATATATATATATATATATATATATATATATATATATATATATATATATATATATGAATAGGGATGAACGCTTTCCCCGTGCATACAAAAGAAATATTTTAAACACAAATATTTCAAAGAAGACTCCCCTATAAACGAGGTTAACCCTACCAGGATAGCGCCTTTTTCTAAACGTGAACACACAGCACACAAACTTTACACAAGAAAGAAAAGTGCCCCTATATCTCACATACACGTAGAAGAACATCATGCTCGAGACATTGCCCGTAACAAAAAAAAATAATGCAAAATAATTAACCTCAACATGCAAAGACAAATATCCAACAGATTCCACACGAGAGTAATGTCCCTTGATATATTGATTCATTGATTTCTTTACGCAAATTACGAGAAATCCCATGAACGGATTGAGAATGATTTCCAAAATGGAGCCGAACACATTTCTCCCTGTGATCGGCTTGAAAAATGGTTAAAACACTAGGATATTTTCCTATTTTACTTAACATAAAAGCAATGGTAGCCTTAATTCACAAATAAAGAAATGATATATCTACCAGTGCAGCATTGAGCATTTATTACGTCGCTCGATATTTACGTGTGTATTATATATATATATACACACTGAAGAACCTGGCCTGGCAAATATATTCTGTGTGTTTGCTAAAAATAGGTAGAAACCGTTCGGTCTGGGATATAGCTGAGATGGTAAATGTTTTTAATTTTCATTCCTTCCATTAATTTATCCCTTTGTGTTTTCTAGCACTACGCTTCCTTATTTGGAAGCCTTTATTATATTTCTATACGAAAAATATAGTCTAATGACTAATTCGTCTTTTGTGCTAGGCCACTGGTAATAATAATTTATTTTATTACCCTATTTGATTATGTTTATATATATATATATATATATATAATAATTTCAACAATTGAGGGTAAAATTAATTAATTAATCAATTTCACCAAGTGTTCAGTATGCAAAGGGACCATTTAAGGCGAATTCAAATTATTACATTATATAAAAGGGCTTAGTAAAATAAATTACTTTGCCGCATACTGAACTCATTAGAAATAGCAGCTAAAAAAAACATTTATAAAACTATTTCTAATACTTAAAGAAAACCTCTCTCATATAGTGTTTGCTCAATTCAACTCACGGAAGTATGGGGGGTAGAGACATTAAAAAATCATATGCAAAGGTTATTTGAGAACGTACGTTTCAAGATTAGTCAAAATCGACATTTCTATCATCAGCTCAGAACTCCCTGGTTTGGATTTGAAAACACTGAAAGTAGGAGCATACCCCTTCGGCCCCCTATCGCTTCTGAAGATCAGCTCGTAACTAACAGTGCCAACAAACTCCAAAATGCAAGCGAAGAATTTCTGCTCTCCCCTTTCCACCAGCGTGGGTTAAAATCAGCAAACACTATGCTTTTTTCGGTAAAATCCGAGGCATTTAAATAGAGAGAGATGAATTATAATTTCAACAATGAGGTAAAATTAATTAATTAATCAATTTCACCAAGTGTTCAGTATGCAAAGGGACCATTTAAGGCGAATTCAAATTATTACATTATATAAAAGGGCTTAGTAAAATAAATTACTTGCCGCATACTGAACTCATTAGAAATAGCAGCTAAAAAAACATTTAAAAAACTATTTCTAATACTTAAAGAAAACCTCTCTCATATAGTGTTTGCTCAATTCAACTCACGGAAGTATGGGGGGTAGAGACATTAAAAAATCATATGCAAAGGTTATTTGAGAACGTACGTTTCAAGATTAGTCAAAATCGACATTTCTATCATCAGCTCAGAACTCCCTGGTTTGGATTTGAAAACACTGAAAGTAGGAGCATACCCCTTCGGCCTCCTATCGCTTCTGAAGATCCGCTCGTAACTAACAGTGCCAACAAACTCAAAAATGCAAGCGAAGAATTTCTGCTCTCCCCTTTCCACCAGCGTGGGTTAAAATCAGCAAACACTATGTTTTTTCGGTAAAATCCGAGGCATTTAAATAGAGAGAGATGAATTATAATTTCAACAATTGAGGGTAAAATTAATTAATTAATCAATTTCACCAAGTGTTCAGTATGCAAAGGGACCATTTAAGGCGAATTCAAATTATTACATTATATAAAAGGGCATAGTAAAATAAATTACTTTGCCGCATACTGAACTCATTAGAAATAGCAGCTAAAAAAAACATTTATAAAACTATTTCTAATACTTAAAGAAAACCTCTCTCATATAGTGTTTGCTCAATTCAACACACGGAAGTATGTGGGGTAGAGACATTAAAAAATCATATGCAAAGGTTATTTGAGAACGTACGTTTCAAGATTAGTCAAAATCGACATTTCTATCATCAGCTCAGAACTCCCTGGTTTGGATTTGAAAACACTGAAAGTAGGAGCATACCCCTTCGGCCTCCTATCGCTTCTGAAGATCCGCTCGTAACTAACAGTGCCAACACACTCAAAAATGCAAGCGAAGAATTTCTGCTCTCCCCTTTCCACCAGCGTGGGTTAAAATCAGCAAACACTATGCTTTTTTCGGTAAAATCCGAGGCATTTAAATAGAGAAAGATGAATTATAATTTCAACAATTGAGGGTAAAATTAATTAATTAATCAATTTCACCAAGTGTTCAGTATGCAAAGGGACCATTTAAGGCGAATTCAAATTATTACATTATATAAAAGGGCTTAGTAAAATAAATTACTTTGCCGCATACTGAACTCATTAGAAATAGCAGCTAAAAAAAAAATTTATAAAACTATTTCTAATACTTAAAGAAAACCTCTCTCATATAGTGTTTGCTCAATTCAACACACGGAAGTATGTGGGGTAGAGACATTAAAAAATCATATGCAAAGGTTATTTGAGAACGTACGTTTCAAGATTAGTCAAAATCGACATTTCTATCATCAGCTCAGAACTCCCTGGTTTGGATTTGAAAACACTGAAAGTAGGAGCATACCCCTTCGGCCTCCTATCGCTTCTGAATATCCGCTCGTAACTAACAGTGCCAACAAACTCAAAAATGCAAGCGAAGAATTTCTGCTCTCCCCTTTCCACCAGCGTGGGTTAAAATCACAAACACTATGCTTTTTTTATAACACTATGCTTTTTTTATATGAGAGAGGTTTTCTTTAGGTATTAGAAATAGTTTTATAAATGTTTTTTTTAGCTGCTATTTCTAATGAGTTCAGTATGCGGCAAAGTAATTTATTTTACTAAGCCCTTTTATATAATGTAATAATTTGAATTCGCCTTAAATGGTCCCTTTGCATACTGAACACTTGGTGAAATTGATTAATTAATTAATTTTACCCTCAATTGTTGAAATTATAATTCATCTCTCTCTATTTAAATGCCTCGGATTTTACCGAAAAAAGCATAGCGTTTGCTGATTTTAACCCACGCTGGTGGAAAGGGGAGAGCAGAAATTCTTCGCTTGCATTTTGAAGTTTGTTGGTACTGTTAGTTACGAGCGGATCTTCAGAAGCGATAGGAGGCCGAAGGGGTATGCTCCTACTTTCAGTGTTTTCAAATCCAAACCAGGGAGTTCTGAGCTGATGATAGAAATGTCGATTTTGACTAATCTTGAAACGTACGTTCTCAAATAACCTTTGCATATGATTTTTTAATGTCTTACCCCCCATACTTCCGTGAGTTGAATTGAGCAAACACTATATGAGAGAGGTTTTCTTTAAGTATTAGAAATAGTTTTATAAATGTTTTTTTAGCTGCTATTTCTAATGAGTTCAGTATGCGGCAAAGTAATTTATTTTACTAAGCCCTTTTATATAATGTAATAATTTGAATTCGCCTTAAATGGTCCATTTGCATACTGAACACTTGGTGAAATTGATTAATTAATTAATTTTACCCTCAATTGTTGAAATTATAATTCATCTCTCTCTATTTAAATGCCTCGGATTTTACCGAAAAAAGCATAGTGTTTGCTGATTTTAACCCACGCTGGAGGAAAGGGGAGAGCAGAAATTCTTCGCTTGCATTTTGGAGTTTGTTGGTACTGTTAGTTACGAGCGGATCTTCAGAAGCGATAGGAGGCCGAAGGGGTATGCTCCTACTTTCAGTGTTTTCAAATCCAAACCAGGGAGTTCTGAGCTGATGATAGAAATGTCGATTTTGACTAATCTTGAAACGTACGTTCTCAAATAAACTTTGCATATGATTTTTTAATGTCTCTACCCCCCATACTTCCGTGAGTTGAATTGAGCAAACACTATATGAGAGAGGTTTTCTTTAAGTATTAGAAATAGTTTTATAAATGTTTTTTTAGCTGCTATTTCTAATGAGTTCAGTATGCGGCAAAGTAATTTATTTTACTAAGCCCTTTTATATAATGTAATATATATATATATATATATATATATATATATATATATATATATATATATATACGAAGAACAACTTACTTTCAAAACCATATATATGCATTTGAATGACTTTTGAGGAATTGAGAAAATTCCGTATCTAAATTTTACCATTTCATCCACATTCCGATATTCATATGTCAGCACCAGAGAGACTAAAACGAATAACACATATATTTCTTTTTGAATTTAAATCAACCGGTGGGATATAATTCACATCAGCCACATGAATAAGTCTTGTTTTCCTTGAAAACCATTCAAATATCTTAATTTGAATGCATAATCTATCAAGTAAAATTTCTGCTTTTGTTTGAAACATGAAATTTACAACTGAAAGCTATGCACTGAACTCAATTGTATTTATTTTCCACTCCAACACATCAAAGTCATAGTGGAAGAATACGAAAAAGTATATTTTTGCCTTAAATTCTCCACAGTTCTCATCGAAACAGCTGCATCCCTTCTCTGCGTGAGAGTCCAGATTTTCAAGAAAATGCAAATTTCTCTTCCTGTATCTAGTTTTCGCCAAAGGTAGCCTTAAAGAGTGAAAAAACTCCTTTTTCCTTCTCTGAAATCGTGATTTTCACTGATAGCAACTCCGGACGTGTTACACTAGAGTATGGTACTTTCTTTTGACGCTTCAGCAAACTCATACTCGTTCCAGCATCAGATTCGTAATTCGCTTCGCTTCTCACAAGAACATTATTGTTTTTATCTTTTGTGAGAATAATGCGTTTTGCATCCTGAATATGCAGCAGAGTCGTAAAAAGCATAGTCGCAAGTTGTATTTTTATCCCAGTTTTATTCCAGAGCTGTTTCTGCAAGAAAACTACGAAACTTTAAATCACATGAGACCGATTCAAACTGTTTTTATGAATATTTCATACACATACATACATGTATTTTGTATATATCTGATATATATATATATATATATATATATATATATTTATATATATGTGTGTGTATGTGTGTGTGTTTGTGCGTTTGTGTGTGTGTGTGTAAGTGTGTATTACTCTTCTACAAGTAAGGAAACTTCAGACAAGTGCCATAAATTTATTTAAAAAGAATAACAGTAACCATGCTGAATTACGTGAATATTTTGACCCTTTCCTGCAATAATACACGAAAATTGATTTTTCCTTCATAGATGTAAACGATTTGATCGATGTTAGGGGTATAACATATATCTCCAATGTACGTATAAAGTGAAGGCAATTCAACGTTTCAGAAGGTTAAGAAAAACTGATGCACAATAATTTACACGCTATCTCACTAGGATATATTGTACGTGGTCACTAGAGCTTTTAGAATTAGCAGCAGACCTACATTGAAATCATTTTGAATAAATTTAAATCAGCCTGGATTGGGAATAATTGGGCTCTCCTTGTACATTATCTGAGAAGACAGGAATTATTATATTAAAAAACTGGAAATGTTTGAACATTTAGGCTCAGGCAAGTTTGAAGTAATTTTAAATGACAATAGACGGATAACTGAATCTACAAATTCCTTTCAATGCTACAAGTAGTATTTGAATGGTCCCAGAATAAGTCAACCAGTAGAAGAATATTAGCAAAATATTTTCGCTGGATATTATATCCATAGACACAAGTTACTGTGAATCTGAACATTTTGACGTGCAAAATATGTAGAAACCTATATTCCTCAACTGAAGATACTGAATATTTCGAAAGTACTAATCGATACTCCATATAAATGTATTGACAACATCCATTCCTTCAGGCGTACGAGCAAATATATACACACTAACACACGTTATTTATAATACAAGTCTACAAATTGAAGCCTATTCATCCATTTAGTCATATATGCATACATACCTATGCATACACATACAAATATGCGTATATGTATTGTATCTTTTATATATGATTCCGTGTCTTCGTGTATGCGACGTGCGTTTCTGAGTGTATTAATATATATTTTCTATGATTGCCGTCAGTTATTGGGATTTAAAGAGATTACTTTCTGCTTATTTGATCCACACTTTTTGGCATAAAGTCGATATTAATAGCAAGATAATCTTTTGAGTTGATCATGTCAATTTTCAAATATTCAATATCAATTATTTTTTTCTAAATCTATTTCTAAATGTTTTTTATATCTACATTTAGCAAATGAATATGCAGTTTTCCCAATGATTGCACTTGTATTTCTTTACTTCTTATATCAGGATATTCCCTGTTTGAAGTGTCATTTTGCACTGAGTAATTTATCCACATCTCAGCCAAATTTCTAAATAGGTTACTGCAAATTCACATCAACAGCACAATATAATAACTGTTCATGATTTCATTTTTTCCCCAACTGTCTGCCTTAAGGGATTCGTCCATTATAGGATAGGATTTGCTGCTTCTCTTTTACCTTGCCTGGTGTCAGAGAAATATTTCTTCATTCTGAGTTTGATTTGATATTAATTTTGGTAAAATTCTATAAAATATATCTGTCTTGCTTCAAATTTTGATCCATCAGATATCTACCTAGTAATAGTTTTGCCAATAAATTCACTATATTTTATTACTTCAATATGCTTTATTACTTCTTCATAATATAAATTTCCTTCGTTTCCCTACAATATTTATAGTTTGTTCTCCATTTCCATCTCTATTTCCGATCTTATGTTCACAGATATTCTTCCCATGGGAAGCCATTTTTATTTTAGTATTCATTTCGAATCCAATTTATAAATCAATGCAATATATTTCTATCAGATATCAAAATCTTTATTTTTTCTTTTTTTTATGTATCGTGAATTATTGCTCCTCGGAGTGGAATAAATATTTCTTTAATCTATTGCCGTCGTTAGTACAGCTTTCTAGAGATAGGTGAATCAGTGAAGCAGAACAAACCCATTACTGCAAATCACTGTAAATCTTGATAATTTTAATTTTAATTTCAAATTGATGATGTTTGATTTATGTCTTTCTTATCAATTTTATAATTTTATTGGATTCTTATAAGAATAAAAATATAAGACCGATATTATTCTCCTCAAGTAAGCAATATTTATCATTGTTGTTATTTCCCAAAGTAGGTGATATTTTGAGATTTTACATACATTTTATTTTTAAGGAAAGGATCAACGCATACACATACTCAGTTATGTGCACACACATGAATACGCCTACTCACACATTTAAATTAAACAGTTCTTATATCTCTCTTTTAGGTTCATCAATATATCTATCTGCTATATGAAGAAATATATATATATATCTTTATACAGATATAGTCATGCATGTATCTAGATTCTAATAATCTATGCTTGATATCATCTACTTCCATATGTATTAAAATGCTTAATTCATGCTTGAAGGAAAACGCATAATATTTATTATATAGTAAAGTACGGGTAAAAATCTATATACTTCATCTGCTTATGTGTGTTACGTTTAAGCATATATACATTTAGGTGCTGACGATTATTTTCTCATGTATGACAGTCAGCAATAAAACATGAATATACGTGCATTTTTATGTAATCTAGGGCAGCAGAATTATAGCGGTGTCTGTCACGTATGTTATAGATACCATTGGCTTATTAATGGTGATACCGGATTATAGTTGCTAGTAGATATCCTTGGCTTGGACAATATGTAGGATTTTGATGTTGCACATAGATTGCATATATTCATTTTCTTTATGTTTCTTCCTTGTTCTGAAATATGCTACTACCTCCGGAATTATCGATTCGTTCACTTAATCCCTACATGTTGCGCGTAAGTCGGGGACATGCAGCAAAATTCCGTCTCATATCTCGCACTCATAGCAAACGCATATATGAGCCACAAACACTTTTATGACAAATGCTGTTCTGTTCAGAATTAAAACTCATGAATAAGGGTTATACAAATTTATGAAACCGATTAATCCAGCTATTTCAATGGCTATGCTGAATCACGCAGTCAGTTATCAGTAAAATGAATACAGACTGAATTCTGGGATTTTAAAGTTATATGATCTGCTACCCTTTCAGCTGGCTATCAAGTGCATTTATGATTATGTAAATAAAGTAAGTCGGTGAGCGGACAGAATCGTTAGAACGCCGAGCGAAAGGATTTGTGGCATTTCGTCTGCCGTTACGTTCTGAGTTCAACTCCTACCGAGGTCGACTTGTCCTTTAGGAGTCGATCAATTAAGTACTAGTTAAGTACTGGTGTCGAAGTAATCGAATATCCTCCTTCTATAGTAGAAGGGATTACGTAACTAAAGGAGGGTATTCAGATTTTGAATCGTTTGGAAATTTCATTCCTACGTAGAAAATAATTGCATGTTCATAAACAGAGTGTATATAGTTACAGGAATATACATACACATGCAGATATCTGTTTGTATATATATATATATATATATATATATATATATATATATATATATATATATATATATATATACATATATATTGGTCGCGTCAGACTTTCTACAGAGGAATATTGCAAGGAATGGGTGTCCTGATGCCCCGGCGAAAACATGAGGGACACAGCAGTTTAGCCACGATCTGCCTCAAGTAACATACTAGACTGTCAATACTATACTTCTACACTCTCACACACTAACAACCCCATGAGTATATGGTGTACTTAATTTGTTTTTTAAGATGGTTCTTTTTGTTTAATTCTTTATGTGAAACGACTGTCATAATTCTCACGCAAGATAGTTACTTCACTGTATAAAATATAATTTACTTCTTAATTTTGTACACAAAAGGTAAGTTTCCTTTCATTCGTGATGACTATTTCCATCGGAAGTATTAAACGGAATCCTACTATCTGGCGTGACGCACACGGATGTTACTGTGTTGATAATGATTTCTGTTTCTACTTGAACTCGGCATCTAGTCTTTGGAACGACTTCTGTCAAGACAACAAGGAACAGTATCAGGCATTTAAAATAACAAGATAGGAATATTATGATATTAATATCGGACATTGACTGGAGAATGGCAAATTTCGAAGGAGCTTTGGCATTGTTAGTATGTTCTTTACTCTCAATTTCCACAACACCTCACACATATTCGTTCATAGGATGAAAATCAATCTTGTGTGGAAGCCACAATCTCGATCTTACATGTTCGGAAATCGTCTCTGCTTATGTGCAGTTTGTAATAATAATAATAATTATATATATATATATATATAATATATATATATATATAATATATATATATATATATATATACATACATACATAGATACATACATAAATACATACATAAATACATACATGCATACATACATATATGTGCATGCATGCTGGATGTTCATTGACACGGCGTAAGAAAGAGAAAATATATTTACATGCATGGATATAGTGGATAAATATATTTTTCAGAAAATCCATGTTATCAGTATAAGAGTAGGATTTCAAATATTTGTTGTTCTACAAGGCATGCTCTGTCTACCTAAGTGATGCTTACATTTTTTTTTTCGTTTTTATAATTGTACATAGAACTCATTTAATTTAAGTATGGTGCATTTTGAACGTGCGGCTATGTTTCCTTATATCAAAGTGTGCCTCATGGATTGTCGCTGTGTATCGCAAGAGTTAAAAACGCAGATTAATCTTGTAGTTCACATACAATATCATTCTTATGATAATCTATATTCACAGTAAAAGGAAACTGAGATAAAAAGTACAGAATCACATAAACACATATGTACACATATGTATGTGTCTGTTTGTGTCTGTTTGTGTCTGTGTCTGGATGTTTGTATGCGAGTGTGTGTATCTATGTATCTATATATATATGTATACCCGTTTCTAAGTTTCCATGAGCGAGAAATGAAAATCAGAGTGAATATTCAAGATTTAATTTCTTCTATATGTATATATATATATATATATATATATATATATATATATATATATATATATATCAATTAATTTGGAAAAACATCTGGAATTGTAAAATTTCACTTTACATATTCGTAAGTAATCAGGCAAAATAATCGTTTGAACAAGGATATAGAGGAAAAAACAGTTCGTTTATATTGACGAGATTATGGTGTCAGAGAATGTTCGACGTCACTAAATTTATATAAAAAAATACATTATGTTTCAATTTACACTTCAACAAATTTCTACAAACTTTTGAAGACAATCTATCATAGATAGAAACAGTCGCAATATGTATATATACATATATATATATATATTATATATATATATATATGTATGTGTGTGTGTGTGTGTGTGTGTGTGTGTTGTGTGTGTGTGTGCGTTTTTTAATGTGTGTGTGTATATGTATATATATTGTTATATATTGTTACATCATATTACACAAGCACACATATATGCATATACACAGTGACGCACACACGCACACACACGCAAGTGCACGCTTATGTATGCATCTAAATAAAATAAAAGATATAATTTTTTCCTACTAGTTGCATTTATTTAAAATGCAATCTTCTAGAAATAAACAGAAATTTAAATATTTAATGGGAACACATTTTAATGAAACACATTTATAATTTTATAACTTTTCTATAAAATGCGATTGAATGAAGGTAGTATACATATTCGATTTAGCTCTATATTTCCTGAATATGCAACGAATAAATGAGTTATATACACGTCCGCCATGTTTTATAGTTTCTCTACTATACTTTGTTTTAATTTTCGAAGTTTGTAAAGGAAGAAGCCGATAACACATATCTTTAGGTTATATCAGTTTGAATATATAACCACATACCTGATTATAATATATACATAACCTTTCTTTTATTACTTGTTCTTTTTCTATATTCTGTCGTTTGAAGAAGACTGGCATATTAAACTCAACTGAATAATCACTAATGCATGTTTCATTTAAATCATCGACATACATGGCTGTATTAAATATACAATGCAAGTTCAAAATATATAAAATGTATAAATAGATTGACAAGCATAAATAATGGTGCGTTATTAGTTTCATGTCGTATTGGAAATGTCATTGCTTGACAAGTTCTATTAAAATACATATATTTATTCTCTCAGAAGTTTTATACACTTGGACGTAATTTTATATAGCACGTCGTGTTGCTTCTATTTTGAAATCAAAATATTTTAATCGTCGTTTTATGCCTAGTATTATATATATATATATATATATATATATATTAACAATTGCAGCGTGGAAGGTGTTTGTAAGCCATTTATGAAACACACAAAAACCGCTCGATTCACTTCAGCATTTAAGTTTAATTTGTCAAAATATTTTCGCCGCTTTAAGACCACGACCTGTTCACTGACAAGATGCAGCACGGATTTTTGTCAGTGAACAGGTTGCGGTCTCAAAGCGACGAAAATACTTTGACAAATTAAACTTTAAAATGTTGAAGTGAATCGAGCTGCTTTTGTGTGTTTCTTAAATGGCTTACAAACACCTTCTACGCTGCAATTGTTTTCGTTTCAGCACACGATCTCAGATCAAATCACTTGCTATGCAAGTACATCTCCGTAATATATATATATGATTATTATCATCATCATTATTATTATTCAGTAGTTTTATTTTTATAGCGTGCTTTCACTTCACTACCGAGCGCAGCTCTGTGTGCCTTGGGTATGTGCTGTGATTTGTTGTGATGCTCTGATGGTTATTGTATGGAAAGTGTTCTGCGTAGGATGTGTGCAGTGCCTAGTAGTGCAATTTTCTGTATGTTATATGTGTTTGTAAGTCCTGGTGTTTTTGTTATGTATTTGTCTGAATATCTTTTTATCATGCCTAATGCACCTACTATGATAGGAATTGTTTTTGTTTTCAGATTCCACATTCTAGTTACCTCTATTTCCAGGTCTTTGTATTTTGAGAGTTTCTCCATTTCTTTTAGAGACACGTTGTCATCAGCCGGTATTGATACATCAATTAGAAAGCATTTTTTTTCTTCATGATCTCTGACAACTATATCTGGTCTGTTGGCCTTAATTTCTCTATCTGTGTGTATCGGCATATCCCAGAGTATGGTTGCTTTCTCTTTTTCTGTGATCTTATTATTATTATTATTATTATTATTATTATTATTATTATTATTATTATTATTATTATTATTATAGCTGCCTACTCCGCCGGAAGAAGACCCTGACTGACTATTGAGAAACATTTTGTACTCAAATGTATGCTTTACACGTTCACACCTCTGCTGACTAAGTAGCCCAACTGTTGATAAGCATACAAGTCTGCAGATAATATAGGCCAATCTCACTGCCCCATTCACAATACTGTTGTTTTTTTTGTTTTTGCGCAGCTCGCTTAAATTCTGCATGAAAGATGGGTGTTATTTTTTTAAAAATCCACTTCTTCCTTAAATTATATCCTTCAATTATATCTTTCCTGGTAATAGCCCCTACTTCACATGCCTTAAGGAAGACTTTACACAGTCTCTTGTTGCTGTTGACTGCAAATTAACTGTTGATATAGATGAAGCTATATAATTTGTCATGGAGTTTATTTCTGCCGCCTGCAAAACATCTCGACTCAGCATTAGCCTGTTCTAGAATTCTGTAATTACCAAGATACCTAAATGTGAAACTATTTTAGTTGTAGGAACAGTACTGGAAGTGTCATATATGTCTAAATGGTGAATGCATGCTGCGTTCTTGCTCCTTGGATAATGAATCATCTTTAACACTTCTGGATATAAATAGTTCTGTCTGGGCTTTTGTATTTCATGCGTAGTTCGAACTTAGTTTCAAAAGAAAACCAATAGTTGCAGTGCACCTCATGTGTGTGCCGATGTCGCTAACTGAGGCATGTGTGATATTAGACCCATTACTAGAATCATTAAAGGTCCTTACACGCGTCCATCGGTGGCGTCTGAGACACATTCTGAATGTTGGCTGAGGCCGGCGGTCTTCGGGCAGAGTTGACATCCTGAATGTTTATGTTCAGATGACTGGTTAGCAGCTCCTTTGGCAGACAAATAGTATATGTGGAAACTATTTGTGGAAACCTCCTCCTAGCGGAAACCAAGATTGTATACGTGTATGTATTATTATGGTTGGGTTCTGACGTGCCCGCAGCAACAAAATTTGACCATCACATTTCTAAATCCAGCATCTCTGCCTCGAAGTCCTGGATACATTCCATGCCACTGTCTGCATCTTATACTGCAGTTCATCTTATACTGCAGTTCATCTTATACTGCAGTTTCGTCTTTTGCAGCAATAAAAATAATTTATTTACTCAGGGAGACTCGTCAGTAAGAGCCCTGTTATTCTGAAAACGCACCTCAATAGAAGCATGTGCGTCTACTAATTTGCTCTTTCTAACTAACCAGATCACTGCGCAGACGCAGAACGTACCCGACAAACTAGGGGTTTCTGGTATATAGTCTAACGCTCAAAATTTATCGAGAAATATGTAAACAAAGTCAAAATGCGATAAAATAAAATTAATTATTATCGCCGGTGTTCTAGCACAGGCGATATATTATTCATATATAAGTATATATATAAATATATATATATTTATATGTACCTATCTATCTATCTTTCTATCTATCTTTATATATATATATATATATATATTATATATATATATATACAAATAAGAGTAATTGTAGCTAATACCCACTGGATCCTTTTCTAAAAATGTTAATCATTTCATATCAATCATTAGACACAGCTCAGAATTATCCCAATTTCAAAAAACGGCATAATAAAGTTGACACAATATTCTCACAAAGAATATTTTTCTGTGCAGTCATATATTCCTTTGTATAGATTTTATCTACACAAATTGCACATTTTGCTCATTGGAATAAATATTAGTTTATTTCTCAAGCCCTGCTTATCGAAAAATCAAGCATTATACTTTAAATAAAACACCATCGTTACTACTCGTTACGAAAATAATATTTTCTGCTAAGAAATATAACTTTACTAAGTACACTGAACGGTGTAGTTTACTAAGTTTCTATCAAGTGAGAATTTAATTGTATTTAGATAATTGTTACTCAATATATTGTTTGCTAAACGAAATGCGTGCCAATTCTGTTTGTAGATTATTAGACATAAATGTTCATAACTAATGTATTTTGGCAGACCATAAACAGATCATTACACGAAAGGCGTCAGTAAACTTCTCAAATTGGTGATTATAATGCAATTCAGACTAGGTAAGATGTGATTCAAAGGAAAATATTATATAACATTTATTATTATACGTACATAATACTATGTGTGTCTGCTTACACATATACGAAAACAGACATATATCATATTATATTAAACAGACAGGCGCACAAAGATACATAGACTCACTCACACCGGGTCACACGCATGCACACACACGCACACACACACACACACATATATGTATGTATTTATGTATATATATATATATATATATATATATAAATATATATATGTGTGTGTGTGTGTGTATACATACATACATGCATATATCTACATATATATATGTATGTATATATGCATACATACATACATACATACATACATACATACATACATACATACATACATACATATATATATATATATATATATATAAGTTCGGGTCTATATATATATCTGTGTAATTTCACATAACCTCGCTTCGAAATAACGATATTGATAACTAGTTGTTAGAATTCAGTATACATATCCAGTAAGAAAACCATCAGGTGCGTACTGAGAGTAATTTCAATTAACGTCAAAAGCAAACTACTACTGATACTGCTCAGCTTCCAGCTGTTTCCGCTGAAGGACACATGGACTTAGAGTTGAGTTTTCGCATCAAATCTAATTGCAGAAAGAGTTTTAAGATACATAGAATGTTTACGCAACCTAAACAAATATCTATGAAGCAAAACATATACCTCTGAAACCAAAAGTATTTATATTCGAGATCAAACATATCTGTCATCTCTGCAATCAGGAATCAGCGCAATAAAAATAACAGGATTATCCTGATTTATGCATACGATCTGGAATTCGCATGTTGAAACTTGCGAATGATATTGCACATTCCTGATGTATAAAAGGCAAAATAATTCTTTTTTTATATTTAAAAAAATTCCCCTTTGATATAACACCTGAAGAATGCAACTTCAGGTCAATGTAAAACCATAGTTTCCCCCTGCTGTATGCCAGTACAGTTGCACATATAACTATGGATATTAAAAGTTCCTACTCAAGCTGTGCCAGGCTCATAAGGGCCGGTTTCCCAGTTTCAATCGCGTAAAAAATCCCCAACTGGACGGGACGCCTGTCCGACGCAGGATTACTCATTTTTGCCAGCTGAGTGGACTGGAGCAACGTGAAAATGATGTGTTTTGCTCAAGAGTACAACGCATCGCCCAGTCCAGGAATCGAAACCACAAACTTACGATTATGAGTTAAACAGCCTAACCACTAAGCCACACGCCTGCACTAACCATGAATATAACATGCCTATTTTCTTTTGACTGAAAACGTGTCTACGATTATATAGAAAGCAGCATGCTATTTACAACAAGGAAACCAGTAACGTTAAATCGAATAAAAATATATACAACATAAGCATGTTGGTATCGGTCACACTTTCTGTAAGTAATATAAAAATATTACTCTTGCAATACTTAACTTACATCCATAACCGCAAACCGTTTCTGTTTTGTTTTGTGCTTTTTTTTTTAATATCGTAAATACATTCATATTTAATTTCTTTACCCATTGCAAATTTTTATATTTACAACATGAACATTTTGAAATAAATTGCTAGTATTACCTTTGTATTTCTCTACATTTTATGATTGTTTCAGTTTACTGTATTTTAAGAATATTGAACCTAGTTTGAAAACCTATTTCTTATAATGAGTAATTGTTAATTACTGTTTCTATTTCTATAAGAAATAATATCAATATTCTTTCATTTCTCTTTTTCTCTTTTGTTCTTTTTGTGGTTTCTTCTATTCAAACGTCATAATTCTTACATTAATTATATCCTTCTTTCTCCATTCTTAAATTTAGTAAGTTTTTTTTCTCAATTTATTTAAAGTTTTACATAATTCGTCAGAAATAGAATCTTTTGTAAATCAATGACTTGTTCACCAATTCTTATCTTTGTATAACGCAATTCTCATATTCTAAATACTTCCAAGTTAGTTTTTATTTCGGCATTATATTATAGAATATTTGTAAATATCGCAAAAATCATACGCTATATGCTTTTAGCTATCTCTCCAATTAATTTGAATATTTTAAGTGAAACATAACTCGTGCATTCTATGTACACGCGTTTGTCTCTGTCTAACCACAACTATCTATCTAATTATCGCAATGTATATATATATATATTATATATATATATATATATATATATATATATATATATTATATATATATATATATATATATATATATATAATATATATATATATACACACATTGCGATATCTAGTTAGATAGTCGTGGTTATACAGAGACACGCTCTATATAGATAAGCATACGAGGTGTTGCTGAAAAGTTCCTGAATTTAAGTGTTTCGCAAAAGGTCCGGTTGGAGGCCCAACATTTTGAGTTTTTTTTTTACAAGGCTTAGAAAAACTAAAGGACTTCTGTAATAAGTGAATCTGAGAGGAGAATATGTTGAATAAAATTGTAATTAACTGATCCTCCTGCATTTTATTTTACTTATAGCCATGAATTTTTCATCATCCCCTTGATTGTTGAGTTATATTGATATTGATTCTTATGCCCCATTAAATAAGGCAAACTTCCTTTTAGGTGTACTGGAAGCTTTCACTTCAAATTTTGCTCGAGTTGATTAAGTACAATATTTACTACTGATAATATATTTTACTGTTCCCGGGTTTCCATGTATTAAAGACGGTTATTTTCCTTTAAACATTGCTCGTATAATCCCTGGTAAAATATATGTTTTGTGATATGATATTTATGAAACATTCAAAATAATGTACCAATGTCTAGAAATTTGCTGAAAGCCTAAAAATATTGTTTTCACCTATATCTAAAAATGTGTGATAGTAAGTAAATTAATCTGAAGCATTAGTCCCTTCGCTTCAACGTTCTGATTTTAAATACCCAAATTTCATTTAATTCATCGAATTAAAACAGTAACTATTGCTTGTTAATACTGAGGGAAGTTTGTCTGTAAATTGCAAGGACAATCATAATTAGGTGACGTGTTTGAACTCAGTATATTATATGCGTGAGAGATATGGTTTTTTTTAATACGGAAACGTACGAAAACTGCGAATATGGAAAAAATTTGTTTCTTTTTACGCACTCAAAGCATCACCAAATCATGGGGAAGGTTTGTATATACGAAAGTTTAATTCCTCTGTCGTCTTCGACGTATGGAGGTGCTACCACTAATGTCACAGCAGTTAGACTGCCCGCACACATGATTTGTTTATAGTGGAGAAGCCAGGAACTCTATTTTACATTTGGTGAAAATATTTACCATAGTATCAATGACCATAACAAAGGCTTTTCGGTTAGTCCCCCCTTTGCTGGTCCAGTGTCCTTTGTCATCGCTTTCAGTTGTAACCACTCTGGTAAGTTAAATGTACAACTAACCACCAAGTCCTCGCGCATATACCACTGTATATGAAACGTTAGCACGCCCGGCGAAATGCTTTGCGGTATTTTGTCTGTCGTTACGTTCTGAGTTCAATTTCCGCCGCGGTCGACTTTGCCTTTCATCCTTCCGGGGTCGATAAATAAAGTACCAGTTTCGCACTGGGGTCGATGTAATCGGCTTAATCCGTTTGTCTGTCCTTGTTTGTCCCCTCTATGTTTAGCCCCTTGTGGGCAGTAAAGAATTATATACCACTGTATATATAACGGCAACGAACATAAGCAACTGGGCTTTATCGAAAAGTAACTAATATACTATTAATAAACAAGGCACATGTAAAGCTCTGTCTTTTACTTAATAATAGACATTTGTGTTATGCTATTGATTTTACTGGACTCAGCCAATGGGATTGAAGCCATATCGTGGCACAGACTTCAACAGGTTTCGTTTATCATTATAATCTCAATAAATATTTCTGTTTGCTAATTACTTCATTGACCTCTATTGATCTTATGATAGAAGTACCGATTTGCATAAACGCATGTAACATGGGTCTGCATCCGTTTAAAGGATGGGAGACACACCGGGGAACAAACAAGCAGAACACACAAGCCCATATATATATAATTATTAACTTATACTTAATGTGTGTTGTTATGCGCTACAGGGCTGCAATAGCTTGTCTAAGGGAGATAATCTAAGGGCTATCGTCTTAAAAGTACACCAGACTTCTAAAGCTGGGCAAAATGAAATCACCCCGGAATTGGACAAGGGCGACGGGTATCAATATTTTGCGGTTATTTCCGCTCATCAGTTACACATACTCTTCACTTCCGAAACGAATCGCAACGGCCACTTACACGTACGTATAAAAATAGCGTAAAATCTGTTTGCTGCTGTGCAAAAGCAATGTTCAAACGATCAATACTAATGGTAAAGGATTGGGATCGAAATGAAATAAAGTGAATAAAGCAAACCAATTTCTGAACCCCTTAGTAAGAATCACGCATATCTAGTTATTAATGTATCTCTCATTCTAGTCATAGCTTATTTTGCATTTCAATCTCCTGCTTAATACATTTTTTTCAATTTCATCATTTTAAAGATTCTACGTCGATAAGCTTCTATTTAATGTGAGTGGGCTAATGTAACTAGGCATTTTTTTCTTTGATTTGGTTACATTTGTAAAATTCCATGTTCATATTTCCTTTTTGGTTCACTCTAAATGGACATAATAATTTTCAAAAGACTCCCAAACTTCAGGAATAAATCAAATGTCCTGTCATACAGCAAGTGGAATTAGAGATAGAAATATGTACATTAGTTAAAAGCATGCATTTAAATCAATATCAGTGAATAAATTACATTAGTTTGAGCCTCGGTTGGGCAAACGGTCCAGTGACTAAAATAAGCAATATTATCAAAAATAATATCAAGATCATACACACAAATACCTATTTCTTTATTACCCACAAGGGGCTAAACATAGAGGGGACAAACAAGGGCAGACAAACGCATTAAGTCGATTACATCGACCCCAGTGCGTAACTGGTACTTAATTTATCGACTCCGAAAGGATGAAAGGCAAAGTCGACCTCGGCGGAATTTGAACTCAGAACGTAGCGGCAGACGAAATACGGCTACGCATTTCGCCCGGCGTGCCAACGTTTCTGCCAGCTCGCCGCCTTATATATACACACAAATATGTGGTTATAATCGTGTGTATACACGTGCGAGTGTGATAGCGTCTGCGCGTGATAAATTATTCGCATTGCAAAATTGATATAGAACGATGCAGTAGCAAAGAAGGAAATAGATGAAAAATGTAAAGCATAAGAATAGATATGAAGTCTGAGAATTTCATTAATATAATTAGTCTCTATATTATATTATTGAAAATCAATTGCCCTAATTTAATCAACACTGAATTAATTTACACGAGCTGTATGTTAATCCCTTCAAATGAAAGAACTTATTTATAAAAGGAGTGTTTTACATGATGATTATTAAGACAATCTCATATGAAAACCAGAGGCGCAAGTAGTAGGGAATTAACGTCAGATGTAAGATATAGGATTGCTACTAAGGAAAAACATTTTAAAAATAATATTGATGAATAATAATTGTTTCCGTAATAAGTGCAAAAAAAAAGTTTACTGTATTAAAAGTACATGTACCCTGAGGTGTGTGTTAAGCTTTACAATCATTATGAATTTTTAATAAAGGATGATAAAGCTGCGCCCTGATATTGAAGAGTGCATTGTCAGAATTTAACAGTGTCGTTATTTTAAAGACACAAGTATATACTCTTTTATTATTAATAACGTATGAAAG
>NC_042998.1:16010186-16032686 GCF_006345805.1 Octopus sinensis
AAATTTCCCACTGACCGTTGGCAACACCTACGTGTGCATATTCTTTTAAAATAGATCGGATCTGCGCGGACGAAAATGTGTAGCAGCATCGTTTCTGCTGTCCGAAATTATTAGGCACGTGCCTAATTTAAGGGGCTTTCTCCGTCCGGGTTGTGGATCCGTGGAATAAGCTGCCAGACGGGATGGTGAAGATGCCGACGACTGCTCGGTTCAAAGTCTCCCTTGACCTCAAGTGGCCTGAACTCTTTACATGAACACCACCCTGTAAATAACTCCATGTAACCCTACATGGCCTTGCTTTTTGCTTTTTGAGCCAAAAAATGAACTAACTAACTAACTAACTAAGTGTCATTATGGGCCTTAAAGTTGATATTACCTCGAATAAGAAGTCTACCGTCGTGTTAGAGCATGGAAAAGGTAAAGTAACCATAGAAATATCAAAAAAACTTGGAAAGGATCACCGAGCAATGAAGAAATTTGTTCAGTCTCCTACCTCTGTCCGGTCGAGTGTAGTAGATAATGGTAAATCGGGGGTTGCTTCAAATCATACTTTGTCACGTTTGAAAGGGGTGTTGTGAGGAACCCATGCCTGATAAGAAGAGAACTCTTCAAACGTTGTGGTAGGGAAGAGCGTAGGCTCAAAATGGGTGGAATTCAAAGAATTGCCACCAGTAGTGGATTTAGTAGAAATCGAACCACTAATGAAATATTACTAAAAAGTAAATAAGTATGTCAAATCGACAGGAAAAAAAGAAAAGAAAAATGAAAAATGAAAAAAAGGAAAAAGAAAGAATAAGTGTGTTATGTTATGTTTAATAATATAGGAAAATAGAAGAACGATTTTAGAGGATATATAACGGTTCAAATAATTGTAATGGTGTACGATAATTAAGTGTTAGTTAAATACATGATAAATTCGGACAGTTTAAAAAGATTAATGGTAATGCAAGTAATGAGGGGCGCATGCAGCCATTCGTAACCCCATTATTGTATAATCATTTGATCATATTCATTCTATGTATTGTCTTCTATGTGGTGTCCTGTCTGTCCTTGTTTATCGCCCTCTATGTTTGGGTCCTTGTGGCTAATAAAGGAACCGAGCGTAGGCTCAAAACGTAAAATACTTTTTCTATTCCCGAGCGTTATACTAATACATCTGTTTGTTTTCTACACCACCTGTCTTCGTCTTTTGTTTTGGGGAAATTCTCCCAATATATATATATTTAAAAGTATATGTAGGTGTGCATGTATGGGTATTTCTTCTGTTACCTGTCAAAGTCTTTTGAGTACGGTTATGCTGGGGTTCTACCTTGAAAGGTTTCGTACAACGAATCGATTCCAGTACACTTTTTAGGCAGTTTCTGTTTTACTGCTAAATTACGGGAGGTAAACAAACCAAGATGGGTTGTCAAGAGAAACAAAATGACACGCACATAGATATATATATATATATATATATATATACCCGTTTTCCAAATCCACTGAGAAGGGTTTAGCAAGCCTGCCTTTATATTAGGAGACACATGCACATGCTGACAAGCTGTGGTTGTAAAAGAAAGCTTGTAGTGTACAGTTATGCCTGTATGTGGTTAATTTTCTTTACGATTGCCCCTACCGCGTCTATTAAAGAACACTCTTAATTTCTTTCTCTCTCTCTCTCTCTCTCTCTCTTTCAGTCCTTCGCTTTCTCTGTCTATCTATCGCAGCCTTCCATTCTGCTATTTATACTTCAGGAAAATGTTGAAGCACTTGGTGTAACATTAATCAATGAAATGTACTGCAAAAAATGTTAATTAAATTGGAATTTGCTTTAGCATCACTTGAGCAAAGAACCTATTTTCATTTTGATTAGCATACTACTCCGGCGTTTATCGTTTTTAATTATATCGCTCTAGAAAATTTATGAATACTGGCTGGATTGAGAAAACAACAAACAATTTTAAACGTTAATAAATACAAAAATAGCCTGTAATATATATGTAAAATAAACATGTAAATATAAATATATATGTAAATATAAATATATATGTAAAATAAAGAATTATCTGTGCCGGCGTGTGAGAAATTATCAGGATACATAAAGCGAATAAGGTGTGTGTGTGTGTGTGTTTGTGTGTCCGAGCGTGTGTGTAGACGAGGTTGTGGGTATATGTATATGCTCATGTACATATGCATATATGTAAGGAGATGTGTGAGTACCATATGTTTTCGAGGGAAGATATCTTCGTAAAAAATTTTCAAATGTCACATATCAGAGTGAGACCAACATCTTACAAGTGGCAACCCACGAGAACGACAAGGGCATATTATCCTGCTTTCTTTGTTTTAATACCGTGCATCTATTTTCCACTTACTAAGTCAAAATGCATTGTTCGATGAATAGCAATGAATAACTACATTTACCGATATTTTAAAAAGTCGGGCTATTAAAAAAAAAATCTCGATGGAAACAACTGTAAAGCATTAAAAACAATCAGGTGACTATAAATGCATATAAATCACCAAAAGGGATAACGTTTTGTCTTTTGAGTATATATACAAGCATATGTACATATATAAATACACAGACACACACACACACACACACACACACACACACATATATATACTTTATTAAAAGGAGCAGAAATTCAACAAAACCTGTTACTCGGAGTTTCACATTCCCGTTCGTCGATGTCCGACGAACGGGTACGTGAAACTCAGAGTAACAGGTTTTGTTGAATTTCTGCTGCTTTTAAGTAAAGCATATTATTCTATCCCTGGTATTTGAGTACTCTTCTTTCCACCTTGTTTCACATTTATGTGTTTACTCCAGTATATATATATATATATGTTCTGTTAAATCCATAACATACATCAGAAGGCGAATATCATCATCGTCGTCATAATCATCATCATTGTCATCATTATCATCATCAGCAGTAGCAGCATCGACATCCATACCACCGGCGGGTCAATATCTTCTATTCATCTGTAAGATTGTGATTTTTTATGCTCCTCACCGTTCCACAGACAACGGGGCATCCCTTATTATTCTTCAGAAGGGGGTCAGAAGGTGTACGTCTTCAGTATTTTTGCATTCTTGCTTTGATATTTATTTACTTCTCTGAGGTTTTCAATGACGGTTGTGGTTGGCTCCTGAACGCGGTATTTGTCTTATAACAAGGCGGCGAGCTGGCAGAAACGTTAGCGTGCCGGGCGAAATGCTAAGCGGTATTTCGCCTGTCTTTACGTTCCGAGTTCAAATTCCGCCGAGGTCGACTTTGCTTTTCATCCTTTCGGGATCGATTAAATAAGTACCAGTTACGCACTAGGGTCTATATAATCGACTTAATCCGTTTGTCTGTCCTTGTTTGTCCTCTCTGTGTTTAACCCCTTGTGGGTAGTAAAGAAATGGGTATTTCGTCTGCCGTTACCTTCTGAGTTCAAATTCAGCCAAGGTCGACTTTGCCTTTCATCCATTCGGGGTCGATAAAATTAAGTACCAGTTACACACTGGGGTCGATATAATCGACTTAATCCGTCTGTCTGTCCTTGTTTGTCCTGTCTGTGTTTAGCCCCTTGTGGGTAGTAAAGAAATAGGTATTTGTCTTATAACTTTCGTTGCAGAAGTATCCACATTTAACATTGTTGTATGTGATGATTTCACTCTTGGAGATAATTATGCACTGTTGCTGCTGCGGCTGCACGCTGTTGTTTTTCTTGCTGTAGTTGTTTCTTTTCTTTCCCTTTTTTTGTGCTTTTTGATTTATGCTTGCATTAGTGGATGCTTTTCTTCAGCTGTCATTTAATGTTGTTTTTGATGTTGTTGGGGACTTAAAATCTTTGAGATGACTAGTGCTTCTACAGCTGTAGCAACAAAGGTGTTCTACATTCTTCTACCATGTCTTAGGTCCCACTTGAATCAATATTTCCATCTCCGTCCAAACGCAATTTCTCATACGAAAGTTGTTGTAGTAACATACTGAGTTGAAGCATAACCACGTGATTCATTACCTCTCAAAGTCTAGAGCTGTTGGTATAATCGAGATTTTACTTTGGGATTATTCTTCGTCTCAGCTAATTTGTTATTTGTGTAAATATATTACAGTTCACAGTAGGACTTGTAGTGCATCTGCTCTAACATTTCCGAGTAGAATATAACTCAGATCTATCAGAAATTATGCTCATGTTCAACCGAATTAATCATCATCATCATTGTTCGACCGTGGTCGAAACAATGGAATTTACCATGCTACGCCAGACTTCACGGTCCATCATAGCACACATTATTAGCCATTTGAAAAGACTATGGAATTTACAATTAATCGAATTAATGGCTTGCCATATATTAATGAAACACGCTTCTTCTATGCCTGAATGTATATGATTCATGTTGTGTCCTTTCGTCGATAAGTATCTACACGTAATTATTTTAAAAAGATGATGCCATATATTGAGCACACTTTTTGTCTACTTTATTCTGTGGATGTGTTTCTCTGCGTCTTTTAAATAATCATGCATATTGTTTAAAACAGATGGAATTGAAAACTGTTTTTTAGCATCATAGGTATCAATACCATTATTACTTCTTATTGGGATTTTGGTACCGTTGACAATTTCGATTGCTCTGCTAAAGTGTTGCTGTAACGTTGGCAATGCAAAACTTTTATGCTGGTAGTGATTTTATGGGCTTCTTAGTTGGACATTTCACACTTCTGGCACGTGCAGCTTGTTGATACTGATACTTCCATTATCATCTTTATTTTTATTTGGTCTGTATCATTGTATGGTAGGGAAAGACTGACGCACATGCTTTCACCTTCAAAATATTTCCGCATATACCGTTGAGAAAGACCACATTTCAAACGTTTTTCTATGCTTCCAATTTTCCACTTTCTATAAATATTTCACCCTATCGGGCGAATAAGATGTCGAGGAGATAACGTTATTATGAAGGTTTTAAACACGTTCAGCTTCGGCAACAAACCACAAGTCTAACGTCTCCTAAAGTAACAATAACAAGAACAATAATAATAATCGGTTACATCGACCCCAGTGCACGAAAGGCAGTTATTTTGTCGATGCCGAAAGGCATTTTGGGAAAGTGCCTTCTACTACAGTCCCGAACAGTTCAAATGTTTATCAGCGGATTTCATTGACGTATGTGAGTCATTGTGTTGATTCGTTTACATCTACGTAACTTAACAGTCCGGCAAAAGCGAAAGATACAGTAACATGTTTGAAAAAGACAGAAGTGATATGGTCTAATATTTCGACTGGGGCCCATCAGGGCAGTGTCCCAGCATAGCCGCATGACGGGGAGTTGTACACCTAAGTTCCCTTTCAGCATTTTTTAGATGGGTTAAGCTTCATGGGGAGTGGACTTCTCTTCACAGATATTTATTTTCGGTGTCTCATATTTTAAGGAGAAATGCAACTCTTCTTGGTATCAACGGGAAAAATAAAAGAGCAGTTGAGCACACAGTGTCTTAGAATTCCGAATCTCTGCCCATGGTTTTTCAAAACATGAAAAAATTTCAGCCTCAATGAGAGAAGTACACTTTCATGAGAATGATGATGATGTAAAGAGAAATGATTGTTAAATATGCGCATTGTGTTTATAATGAAAATGGTGTAGCTGTTCGCCTTTCTTCTCGATCTACTGCTGCTGCTATTGTTAAGTTTAGAGCAAGAATTATGATGCGAATATATGAAAGTTAACAACATTAAAAAACTGCAGCAGCCATCGTAAAATCAACCAAAACACGTCAACAATTCTAACAAATATAGCAACTACATTATTATTATTATTATATTATTATTATTATTATTATTATTATTATTATTACTACTACTATTCTTCCTCTTCTTCTTCTTCATCTTGCTGTTGTTGTTGTTGTTGTTGTTGTTGTTCTTCTTCTTCTTCTTCTTCTTATTATTATTATTATTATTATTATTATTATTATTATTATTATGATTATTATTATTATTATTATTATTATTATTATTATTAATATTATTATTATTATTGTCATTATCATTATTATTACTATTCTTCTTCTTCTTCTTTTTATTATTATCATTAATATTATTATTATTATTATTATTATCATCATCATCATCATCATGATTTCGTCTCGTCTGTTACACCTTTAGTGATTTTGATTTATGTAGACCATTTCTGATCGACTGATAATAACTTTCAATACCCCTTACGGCTGATGTGAGAATAGAAAATATATGAGAGCTAAAATGTCCCCTTAGACTCCTAGAAATTGCACTCCATCTTGTTCCAAATATTTTATGTTTTGATACGTTATTGTTCATTTCTTTGTTTTTCCTTTTTTCACATTTAAAAAAAAAATTATTCAAAACTGTCCATAATTTTCCACCGATTATCCTTCAATATTTCATTTATTATATTTTTTTGTTGATATTTCTCTCCCACTTATGTATTAATATTTCTCTCTCTTTCCTCTATCGCTTTCATTCGCTTTTTAGCAGTCATGTTTCTCTTTCATTCCCTCCCACTAATTATATCCATCAACATAGCTTTTGTCTCCCATACTCTATGATTCCCTCTTTCTTTCTGTCTCTCGCTTGCTGGTTCTTGTTTAATCATTAAGTGTCATGTATCATAGTCGCAGCGAGAAGTCCAAGATATTTTTGTTTATTTTTCAATGGATTAGTCTTCTAGCAATGTTAATTTTAATCTTAACTGTAATGAGAATAATTATTTCGTTAGCAAAGAGAAGCTAAATACACTGAGAATTGAAATAAGCAAGTGAGGTGAAAAGAGATGTACGATATGTTGGAAAGAGAAGACGAAAACGAATGAATGCGTTAATGTGTGAGTATATGTATATATATTATATATATAATATATATATATATATATATATATATATATATATATATATATAATATATATATATATATATATATATACACATAATTTACAAAATAAGGGCAAAAGAATATGATTGTAATGGTGATTGACAATTTTGTCTTTTTTTCGGCATATTTGGCATTAGAATTTTTCTTTTGCCCTTATTTTGTAAATTATTTATAAATTTAACCTTTAAAGGTATTTTTTGATATGCTGGCCATTGATAAAAGTTTTTTTCTCTGAAAAAAATTTTATCGTACATTAGTAATATATATATATATATATATATATATATATATATAGGTAGTCCCGGTTGAGTCGGGGTTAACCACAGTAAATAAGGTACTCAATACATAGCAGAGTAAATTAATTTATTATATAGAAGGAGCTTCTACAGGACTAGAACTGTTTCATTCAAAAGAAATCATCAGGAAGCTCCTGATGATTTCTTTTGAATGAAACAGTTCTAGCCCTGTAGAAGCTCCTTCTATATAATATATATATATATATATATATATATATATATATATATATATATATATATATATTGTTATTTGTTGAATATTATTCTAAGGATATAATAATATGCATTTTATGGTTTCCGTTTTCTTCACGAAATAATAACTGACTGAAAAACTGCTGGGATTGCGTTGGACTATATTTCTTCGCTCCTTTAAATCGAAATATTATAACTGCTGTTGCATTTTATCCCTCTTACTGCTCCTTCTCCTCATTCTTCTTCTTCTTTCACTCTCTCTTGCTTTATGTATATATATATATATATATATATATATATATATATATATATTAAGGTATGTAGAAAAATATAACATGGACAAGAACGTATAACTCATAGAAGACGATACAATAAACATGGACAGGACATTGGAACCCCTCAGTCTTCAGTCAAGAACCGGATCATCGTAGTAATTTCGGCTGATATATATATATATATATATATATTATATATCAACAATTGAGGGTAAAATTAATTAGTTATTAATCAATTTCACCAAGCCCTAATTATATATATATATAATATATATTATATATATATATATATATATATGTATATATATATATATGTATATATATATAATATATATATATATATATATATATATATATATATATATATATATGTGTGTGTGTGTTTATGTGTATGTGTATATATATATATGGGTGTGTGTGTGTTTGTATATATATATATATATATATATATATAAGTGGATCTAACGTATCACATTTAATTTAACTTAAGAAGTTATTTCGTTAGACAATGTATCTCATTATTAGGTGGCATATTTATTACGTTATATTAAATTTTAAGTTAGTTATAGGTATTATATCATTTGATATTTTGTCAACTATGTTATAGATTGAAATATTAAATCTATAGATACTACACATGAATATTAATTATATAGTTAGCTTATTTAATGAGTTTGTCTATATTTGAAACATTTCTTATTTTGATTAAAATTTAATGACTTGTGCTAGCATTGTGTATTTTAATAAATTTTGACGTATTTAATAATTTAAGTAATGTTTTAGTTTTCACTTATGTATATTTAGTATTTATATACATATTAAAGTATATTTATTGATTAATTATTATATTATTCTAGTTTATTTTTTAACCTGATGAGTGGCTATATTTATATCGAAGTGATTTTACTACTACTATAATCATTTCTTCAATATAGCCACGAAAGAAGTGTCGTTATTCTACCAATCATATACGTTTTATTATTTTTTTTGCAATTTACTTTGTAAAAGCAGTCATCGTAATTATTATTTTGTCTTGTTGTCTTTCCTGATGAGAAGATTGCATCTTACACCGTTTATTCCTTTGGAATAAAACCATGTTGTCTTCTAAACATATGTCGAACCAATCTAACTTAAAATCTATACTGTTGTCTTTAAGACGCCAAACTAATTTACTTATCCCTGTACTATGTCGTTTTTTACTATCCCTAAATGATGAATAATGGTTTGAAATTCTCTTGGATAACTGGGAAGTGGGCGCACCTATATAGAAGAAGGCATCGGTACCGGAAGAAATTTTACACTGGTATATAGAATTCTTAATCTTAGAATTATTAGACAAAAATTTAATTCTGTTGGGATTGTCCTCCGAGATCGAAACGAAGTTTTTATTGCTATGATTGTTGTTATTATTATTATTACCGCCACTAACAACACTATTCCTATTATTATTAGTATTATTATTGTTAATACAACTAATAATACTATCAACAATAATACTGTTATCATTGTTATTATTATTAACATTACCATTGTTATTAACACCACTATTACTATTATTATTATTATCATTATTATCACCATCACTATTACCATTACTATTAATATTAATAATATTATTCTTATTATTATAATTGTATGAGGGGTTGGAATTAGCAAGATTAATGCTGGAACTCCCGGGTGAAGAACCTTTATTTAGCAGCTTGGTATTGTGAGAAGATATAATTTGTGAAAGATTTCTGGTGTTAGAGAAAGCGGTTCTAACTATGTGGGAATCGATAATGGAATAATATCTAGAATTTTTGGGAAAGTTCCTAGCAACAGCTTCACGGAACTGCAAGGGAAGGTTCGATTTAATTTGTTTTCCGAAAGGGATTACGAACCAAATATTATTCTTAGTGTCTTTTGAATTGTACGTTGTGTTTGTTATTTATAAAGTTAGGGGGAAATTTTCTGTGAACCGAATGATGGGATATTTTGAATAAACCAGAGATGAAATGTCATTGCGAAAATATGGTTATCTATTTCACTATTACGTAAGTCAAAACTGAAAAGATACCTGGATGACTGTTTTATCATTTTGGAAGAAACAATTGATAACCTTTTGGAATTCAAATCAACACTAGATGATATAAAACGTAAGATTCAATTCATGAGGGAATATAGCAGAGAACAGCTCCCATTTTTGGATATTATGATACAAAAATTCAACACTCAAATTATGACTGACATCTGTCATAAGCCAACAGACTCGAAGCAACATCTCCTTTTTAGCTCATGCCACCCGAAATACATCAAAATAAATATCCCTATAATTTGGCAAAAAGCATTTGCTCAATAGTGTCTGATAGAACTACTCGGGACCTTCGTCTTTAAGACCTCAGAAAAACACTAAGAGACAGATAATATCCATTCTCACTCACTTCTAGACAATGGAATTAAGCGTGACAAGAAATTAGACATAAAAACGCCAAGGAGAACAAACATGACACCACATCTCATCTCAAAACACTACTATATACACCAACTCAATACCCTTTGGAAGAACGAGTCATAGAGCACTATTGTGCAAACTCTTCCTTTACTAACCAGAGATCCCAAAATAAACAACATCCAGAAAACACATAAATTCATCAAATGCAAAAAGCAGCTCAGATCGCTAAAATGATTTCTAGCAAATGCGTAGCTTTATACAACAACCACGGAACGGATGGTCAAAAATATGGGAGCCCATACTGTGGAGCGTGTCCCAACCTACTTGCATGCTCGGGTTTCCTTTTCAAACAAGGAGAGAGATTCACATTTAAACCAACGTCACTTGTGCCTCTGATAATCTAATTTATATAATAACCTGCTCGGGTTGTAGACATAGCCATACAGGACAGACGGGTATGGCACTGAGATGGATAACCACTCTACATAAAGTTCCGGTTCCTGCAATACAGACTGATTCCTTTAAGTAAACACATAGAGTGATGTGCAGGTAACATCAAACCTAATTTCACAGTTTTCGCCTTCTACCACTGCTATAATTTCTATACAAGAACGTTTAAAGGAAGAAAATTTAATCATAAAAAAATACAGAACACGTCTAAATATTCACGCATAACCAAATTTGACTTCTGTACATATTTTAATTCACGATTACATGCACATCACAACATATTTTTCCGTACTACTCTAGCTTTTGAATTATTGTGTACATCCTCCAACCACCGAAAAAATGAACAATTACCTCCCCTGTCCCCAATAATAACGATCACCAATTACCTCCCCTTAGATTTTTTTTATTTGTTGAATCATTCATTCATAAACTCCACACACAACATGGACAAATACATTTTTCTTACGTAAATACATAACGATATATACCATTCAGTCGATAATAGATCTACCCTAAAATTACTCTAATTCTCTCCGCCCAATATAGAATCTATTGTCACCCCTTCCAATAAAAGTTTAGTTAATTCCTCCTACGTAAATATATATAATAATATCTATCTAAAAATATATAATAATAATATATATGAATATACTCTTTAGTATTTGAGGATATACTTTTGTAATTTTGGTAAATATACCTGTTAACATAAGATGTCAGTATTATTTTCATTTTTGCGTAATTTAGGCGACATTTTATTCACCGTACCCTGAATATATATAGGACACTAGTATACACGAACTCACAGACACACTACATAAACACGCACACTCCCGCATGCGCACAAACACTTAGCGTCTTTTCTGCTCGCGCAAGTAGACTCGCCGACGCCGCCTCTTTCCTGTCCAACCACGCGATCAAAGTATTTCCAATTATCTAATGGTATTGGTGTCGCTCAGTAATTGACATCAGTCGCGACAATACCATGTGAAGCGACCTATCATCCGTTAGCCATCTTGTATTTCCTGGATATTTCCATTTGACTTTCCAGAAGCCTGAAGGAGTCCGACTCCTGCAGGGAGCCTGCGAAACCTGAAATAGCACAGATCGGAATGAAACACATTTAAATAATATACATGTGTGTGTGTGTGTGTGTGTGTGTGTGTGTGTGTGTGTGTGTGGCTATCTAAGTCCTTGTTGTTCATTTTCCTTTGGCCACCGACTTGCTCACTCACGCTTCTCTGTGCTCCTAATTTTCCCTCCAAGCCTTTTTGTTCCTTCTTTCTGCCCTTCCTGATTTTCAGTCTTTTGCGTATTTAACCCTTGCACTTTCTAATTTTATAATTGGAAATACTATCATGAAGATAGAAGTAAGTAAAATTTAAATCACTTTAATCTCGAAAAGCCTATATAATTAATCGTGGTCGCGTTGATTCATTGTTTTTTTCTTTGCCTTCGTAAATAAAGTATGTTACCGTCATGGAGATTCTTATAGTAGTAGAAAAGGAATTTTAACTCCTATTTCTAAATTCGGTATGTGAAGCAATTAGCTGAACCCTAATTATAATTAAGTTTATAATTATAAAATCTTTGTATAATTTTACCTATAAAGGTTATTTTAACGTACCGATCTACTTGGTGAACTTATTAATTAATTGACTGATTAATTAATTAATTTAATTAATAAATTTTACCCTGTTATTATCAATTTAAAATTATATATATATATAAATAAATAGGTGAGTGTATTTTTAACTTGTTAACAATTAACACGGAAAAATAAATAAATAGTTACCAGGGCAGCAACTCCATTTTTTTATTCATATATATATATATATATTTATATGGACCCCCTTCGGTCATGATTGACCAAAGGATTGCATCTAGGAAGTTTCTTTGCAAGGTACACTTTAACTCTGGGCAAATTTGTTTCTAGAGGTCCAACAGTTACCTTTGCATACCGGTCTCTCCTCTTCACGCCACCAATGTTTTCCAAAGGAAAGTAAAAGGCCGATACAGCTGTATAACAGTGACGTCGCAACTCAGTTTTCATGTGAGTAAAATGAGGCAACGTGAAATAAAGTGTCTCATTCAAGAACACAGCCCATAGCTCGGTCCGACAATAGAACTCTCTAACCCATATTTGTGATTCCGTTGCTCTAACCACTGAGCCGTGTGTGTGTGTGTGTGTATTTGTATTTGTATGTGTGAGTGTGAGTGTGTGTGCATGTATGCATGCGTGTGTGGCTGTGTAATGGGTGTCGGATTTGTTCAGATTCGCGTCCGCATAATCCATGTTCGCCTTCGGCCATTACAATGTGTAACCTCCCCTAATGAAATGGAAGTGTAGAACTGAATCCTCACCGGTTATTTTCTCCTTCATTGCCCACGATGACATAGCAGAGCAATAAAAATGTTGTTTATATGTCAGCGAGCTGGCAGAATTGTTAGCACAGGCGAAATGCTTTAGCGGTATTTCGTCAGCCGTTACGTTCTGAGTTCAAATTCCGCCGAGGTCCACTTTGCCTATCATCCTTTCGTGGTCGATTAAATAAGTACCAGTTATGCGCTGGTGTCGATATAATAGACTTAATCCGTTTGTCCTTTTTGTACTCTCTGTGTTTAGCCCCTTGTGGGTAGTAAAGAAATAGGTAAATATGTCTATTTTGGTTAAACTATTTGAAATATTGTGTAGTACAGTGTGTTATATGAACAGAAAACACATTTACCAGTCATTTATACGTGTGCGTATGAGTTTGTATGTGGAAACGCGTACGTATATATGTATAACTTGCATTCACACATGACACAAAGGGGAAGAAAACAGCAAGCGATATATGTGTTTTGCGCTCAACAAGACACAATATTGTTGTCTTTCTTTACGTCAAAATTACACAAAAGCAATAATTGTGATCTCAGAAACTTATAATCTTCGACGCAATTTTTCGCAAATTCCGGTATTAAACAAATAAAAAATAAGGAAATAAAATAAGCCTGAATTCATTGGAGCTGTTAACGAGGCCGCTGCCTTAATTGCCCGACAGGTCATTGGTGCTAAGATCATTTCATGACCAAGCACTTTTAATTATATCTGACTCACTTCACATAGCTGTAAATAGGTATCATAGGAATACTTTATAATTAAACATATATTCATTAGAGTGCATTGCTCTTTTACGTCTCTACTGGGTTCGTGTTAGGATTGCAATTATTTCTATAGCAAGCACGCGAGAGGAGGAGATGTCATGGCTGAACTCCCATTTGTATAGCTTTGTCTGGATGATGGTGGGATAGACCATGACGTTCACTGGTTCGCAGAGTTTGATGATATCAACGTTCTCGTTTCATTTAACATATGTGTGTGTGTACGTGTATATATATATATATATATATATATAATATATATATATATATTATATATATATATATATATATATATACACGTACATGCCTTCATGAATCATATAGGGGAGGTGTTTAGTCTATAGATTTTACACCTTTACTGGAAGGTTAAAAATAAATTCTATGCGCACAGTAGAGGTGACCGAGAAGGCTATAGAGGAACGTGTAACATTCGAAGCTATATACGCTTTCCTAGATCAGGGGATGGAATACTCTTTCTAGTAGCGAGAGAAGATACAGAGATAGATAGACAGATAGATATATAGATAGAGAGAGATAGAAGAGAGAGGAGATGAAGAAAGAAGAAAGAGAGAAGAAAAGAAGAGATAGGTAGGGACAGATCAATTTCAATATTAATTTTCTGTTGCTTGAATAATTTTTTGACGCGGCTCCGGAAGAAGTTAATGGCAAACTTATGCTGACTCTTTCGCCACAACTTTCTCTCTTTCCCCTTGATTCTTGCAGCTCAGCTCACCTGCAACGCACTGGCGTCTCGTCCAGGTGGGGAACATATATACCAAGGAAACTGGGAAAGCGGCCCTATGAGCCAAGCATGGCTTGAGAAGGAATAAACTAAAAAATAGAATTGTTTGGTATACACCGAAGTTTTCTAATTTACAGTCTTAAACTTTTCGTACATTTATCAAGACCATTATTGTTGCGTAATAGTGAAAACAATTAGCTACGCTATTGGATGTATATATGCAGTATACAAAGCTGTAAACAACACAAAGTGAGTTCATAAAAAGGTAAAACATGTTTTAATTTATTATACAAACACAAGAAATAACAATTTTAATTAATAATATACGAGCATGTTTGAAGAAAGAAACATTTGTTGGCAGAGTAGGAGAAACGAAATCATGAGGTGGAGAAAACAAACCTCAGAAGATATTACCAATAGATTTGTGTACTATATATATATATATATATATATATATATGATGAAATCTAATAAAGCTGAAATGAAGAAGCATTATCCTTTTAAAAAGAAAAAAAAAAGCGAAAATATTGCGCAAGTAGTAACTAATAAATAATGAAGTTAACATGAAAGAATAAAAGAACATCATATTCATTCGATTTTCAAAATAAACAAGCCATTAAATCATCAAAAACGTATTTGACAGTATTCAAGAACAGTGAATGAAATATTATTTAAACTTCACCTTTACTAAGAGAAATTACTATCTAATTAACAGGTCGCTTCATGCTAAACATAATTTACTATGTATTGTACAGAGTATTCAAAGCCCATCCTTTAACTATATATATTATGTTTAAATGACATAATATTCAAATATTTTATCAACAAATTCGTTCAGATATTTCGGCAATGTTGCAACGTTCTGTAGAATGATTTATTGGCGTTATCATTATCATTACTAGCAGTATAGCCCGGCATTGCTCGGGTTTGTTTTCTTTTCAACCCCTTAGAAATGGAATTTTCAAAAGTAAAAATTTTGCATTTTGTAGCTTGTTATTCTCTTTAAATGAACATTTTTCTGGTTGAAATACACCGACCACTGGCGACACAGCAGTCGAAATATCGTAAAAAATAGGGATTGTCATAGAGAAAAAAAGCACCTTTTTGATGTAAATAATTTTTGGTCTTAACATGGTTCGATTTGAATTTTTTCTTCTACGAAATGAAGAGCAAGCCTTCTTCAATCATTCTCTCAATTTTTGTCAACTTGCGCCGCAGGGTCTCGGAGGAGATAGTGTTAGTTGAAAGTTACCAAACCTGCCACACACATACACACACACAGAGACAAATTCAGCTTTATATATGGATGGAAGCAGTCCGTCGGTTACGACGACGAGGGTTCCGGTTGATCCGATCAACGGAACAGCCTGCTCGTGGAATTAACGTGCAAGTGGCTGAGCACTCCACAGATACGTGTACCCTTAACGTAGTTCCGGGGGATATTCAGCGTGACACAGAGAGTGACAAGGCCGGGCCTTTGAAATACAGGTACAACAGAAACAAGAAGTAAGAGTGAGAGAAAGTTGTGGTGAAAGAGTACAGCAGGGATCACCACCATCCCCTGCCGGAGCCTCGTGGAGCTTTAGGTGTTTTCGCTCAATAAACACTCACAACGCCCGGTCTGGGAATCGAAACCGCGATCCTACGACCGAGTGTCCGCTGCCCTAACCACTGGGCCATTGCGCCTCCACTTATATATATAATAGATTAAGAAAGCGACAGGATGGCAGAATCGTTATCACGCCAGGCGAAATGCTTAGAGTTCAAATTCCCCCGGGTTCGAGTAAAATTTCATGTGTTGTGCTTATACTAGAAATGATCAGTTTCATTATTCAGCTGGCAGAATAGTTAGCACGTTAGACGAAACGCTTAGCTGTATTTCGCCCGTTCAAATTTCAAATTCTGCCGGGATCGACTTTGTCTTTTATCCTTCCGTGTTCCATAAAATAAGCACCAGTTAGGCACTAAGGTCGATGCAATCGACTATCCCCCTCCCCAGAATTTCAGGCCTTGTCCCTACTGTAAAAAAGATTATTACTATTTAGGTGGCGAGCTGGCAGAATTGTTAGCACGCTGGACGAAAAACTTAGCGGTTTTTCGCCCGTCGCAACGTTCTGAGTTCAAATACCGGTGAGATGGAAATTGCCTTTTATCTTTTCGCTGTCGACAAAATAAGTTAAGTCGAACTTTGCGGAATTTGAACGTAAAAACGATCGCTAAGCATCTCACCCGGCGTGCAAACGATTCTAGTAGCTCTCCACCTTGATAATAATGGTAATAATAATTCTTTCTACTATCGATACAAGGCCCGAAATTTGAGGGGAGGAGACAAGTTTCTTACATCGACCCCAGTTTTCAATTGGTACTTTATTTATCGACCCGGAAAGGATGAAAGGCAAACTCGACCAAGGTGGAACTTCAACTCAGGTCATTGAAGCAGACAAAATACCTATTTCTTTACTACCCACAAGGGGCTAAACACAGAGGGGAAGAACAAGGACAGACAAACGAATTAAGTCGATTCCATCGACCCCAGTGCGTAAATGGTACTTAATTTATCGACCCCGAAAGGATGAAAGGCAAAGTCGACCTCGGCGGAATTTGAACTCAGAACATAAAGACAGACGGAATACCTATTTCTCTGTTACCCATAAGGGGCTAAACACAGAGAGGACAAACAAGGACAGACATAGGTATTAAGTCGCTTACATCGACCCCAGTGTGTAACTGGTACTTAATTTATCAACCCCGAAAGGATGAAAGGCAAAGTCGACCTCGGCGGAATTTGAACTCAGAACGCAACTGCGGACGAAATACCGCTAAGCATTTCGACCGGCGTGCTAACGTTTCTGCCAGCTCGCCGCCTTTAATAGTAATAATAATGATAGTTCAAATATTTCTCTTTCACAAGGTTCTTCATAAGTCGGAAATATTTACTTGAACAGTAATACTAGAGGGCGTTTCTTTTTTATTTCTCCATCAATAACTGCATCAATACACAGAAGTTGTACTTCTCCATTTGTCATTAACAGAATTAGCTGTATTATTCCACTTGCATAGATACATGTAAACGCTCTTAGGTTTTCAACAGCTTGTTTTTATATTTGGCTTTCTTAAAAGTAAAATCCTTTTTTCTCAAGATGTTCAGTGTAATTTTCTGAAAGCTTCATCTAATATACAATATGAACTTAGCTGTTTTGTGTCAGTGACCACCCCCCCGAAAATATTTGCTTTCTGCAAATATATAAAGCTAGACGTAGGAGGCGCAATGGCCCAGTGGTTAGGGCAGCGGACTCGCGGTCGTAGGATCGCGGTTTCGATTCCCAGACCGGGCGTTGTGAGTGTTTATTGAGCGAAAACACCTAAAGCTCCACGAGGCTCCGGCAGGGATGGTGGTGATCCCTGCTGTACTCTTTCACCACAACTTTCTCTCACTCTTACTTCCTGTTTCTGTTGTACCTGTATTTCAAAGGGCCGGCCTTGTCACTCTCTGTGTCACGCTGAATATCCCCGAGAACTACGTTAAGGGTACACGTGTCTGTGGAGTGCTCAGCCACTTACACATTAATTTCACGAGCAGGCTGTTCCGTTGATCGGATCAACCGGAACCCTCATCGTCGTAACCGACGGAGTGCTTCCATTCCAAAGCTAGACGTAACTTCTAACTTTGTAATTTTCTTTTATTTCATTATATAACATAACATAATTGAATGTGGTTTGTTTTGAATGGTAATTTTGTAGAAAATAGCAGAGGATCGCATTACTGTTTAGATGATAAAATCTATCATCAATTATTTGAATCCATAGAGTTCCCTATAATCGGTACTGGAATTATTTGATAATTATCATCAATTATTTGAATCCACAGTGTTCCCTATAGTCGGTACTGGAATGAAAACTAAATCGCTTTCCGAGCTAGGTCGCATGAAGTGGAGTCTTCCATGTTCAAATTTCTTATAGTTATGTCCCATCTGAACATAGCTTTAACATAAAGCTACAAATCAATACAGTTGTTTTTTTTACGGTTTCGTCTCACAGCAATCATTTTGAACGAGCTTGCTTGCTAACGTCTCTAGCACGAACACATGCAAGCATTTCTCCCAGACAGGTAAGCCTAGAGGAAATTTCTTCATCTTAAGACTTGTTGAATGTGAGCGGTACATCATTTGTACGATGTGGAAAATATACCACCAACTTTGCCCAAACGACCTTACATTAGCTTCAAGGCTCATCCAAGACTGGGACCACGGGCCATACGTCCCCTTCCCAATTCAAGATCACAACATACATGTACACTGCAACATAATTTCTTTTCCTCAACAGGCCCTGCCCTATTTAACATTGTCCCGAGGAAGATCAAAGAGAAAAAGGATCCCATCAACTTTAAACGGAGTCTGGATAGATCCCTTCAAAGTATACCAGATAAGCCACCCATAATTGGATACAACTCACCCAACAAGAACTCACTACTTGAACAAAACTTGATACAACTCACCCAACAAGAACTCACTACTTGAACAAAACTTGACTTAAACAGGATTCGAATAATCCTATCAGGTGGTGCTATTAAGTTAGACATGGCCTGGACCAATCTTTGGTCGAAACATATCTAAGTTATATAAGTTATCTAATCCCTTACTTGAAAATTTCCAGGAAATATTGTGAAATATTCGGTGTCGCACAAGATCGTTCCCAGATTTCCATTACTACCAGTCAATGTAAGCATTTATGTATAGTTATAGAAATAATTGTCTTTCGACTGGCTGCATTTTCTAACTTACTGCAATAAACTTCAAGCGAAATACCAGTCTCTAAACAGCCACTCTGGTCTGCATCACACCAGCTGTGTAGAATAAATTCAATAAATACACAAATAAAAACAGAAGAACTATCCAGGGCTATATAAGTGCCGCCTCTTTGAACAATAGGTAATGATACAAATATCAATTACTGAAATAAAAACGGAAGATTTCAACGAAACATTAGAAAATTTATATTTACAAAAGAATTAACATTTAGGTTTCATCTCCTAATGCAGCAATGTGAGCTGAGTTAAGAGACATCGCATTCAGTACAAACAAAGCATACCATACATGACAATGGGCGACAGTAATCAGGAAAGCAATATTGATTTCTAACGCAGTTTCAGGGCTTCAGATGAAAACAATATTAACACCTATTCCTGAACTGCAAAGACTAAGTACATACAACAGTTACCCTAATGGGAATTGCTTCGCATTGTAATATCAACACAGGTTAACATATATGGGCGGCTTAATATAACGACACGGATGAAAGATATGTGCATACACACATACATGTATGCATGCATACATTAATGTGTGTGTATGTATGTATGTGTATATACTTGCGCAGGCATGAATATTCATACTTCTATTTACATACATGTGTATATACATTTATCTTTATATATATATATAATATATATATATATATATATATATATATACACAGAGACATACACACGTATTTTTTTCCATATTTCCCGTCTTGTTGTTTTGTTCATTATACATCGGGTTGTGCTTTACCGATTCCTCTAGCATATCGATTTTACAATTAGAAAGGTCCATATTTTACATTTCTAGGGGGGGGGGAAATGTCGAAGATGGTGGCAAGTACTAATGTCCCATGTGGCAAGTTTGAAAATTACGGAGAGATCGTCTCTGGCATGAAATCAATGGAGCCATGGCAGCCCACAAACAGAAAAAGATTTATATATATAAAACGAGATAATCTTGATCGCTAACTTAAAGTAAAAGTAGAGTATAACACAGAATATTGCGTTATTTGCCATCAGGGTGCATAAAGGAACTAGTAATTATATCGCTGACGATCGAGAAATGCTTGCTACGGCCGCCAAGTACGTGAGTTCATTATTTGTTATGTGGGTTCACTGGAAGGTGTCTAGGAGATAGAATCTCAATGTTTATGAACACGCTGGCGTAGCAGATAGCCAGTGACCTTATTAAAAAGATTTATAGCAGCGACAGAATCACTATTTATACCAAAAGGTAATCTTGACTTCCAGCTTAACCCAGAGGTTTTGTCCAATATATATATATATATATATATATATATATATATATATATATATATATAAATTCAGGATGAATACTTGATAACTGTAAGCAACTGTATATGCCAGTTAGTGGTGTAGGTGATAGGATATATTTATCAAAAGAAAAACAGGATGCAGAGGATTTAGCGGTACATATGTTTCTGGCTTTATTGGACAATTTATATCAATGCATAATTGAAATAACATGTATGTCAATAGCCTTCTTCAGCCGCGTACAATTACCACACCAAAGACATGTATTACATTATAGCAGGTTTGAGAAGAAGTTTGGGAAAAAGACCAGTTTCATTGGGAAGGCAAATCCTCATAGTCGTATATGGCATAGCGAGACACTAATATATAATATATATATATATATATTATATATATATATATAATATATATATATATATATATATAATATATATATATATCACCTGATTTTGTCTTGTACTCAATAATAGATTTCTCAATATTTTATATTTCGGGACGGTCACTGTTTTCTTTCCAAATAAACAAACGCACTATACATTCTTTCTTCACTTGTTTTTCGCAATGAATAACAGAAAAGTAGGAATTTTATTCAAAAGTTCTCTGGTGACACTACTCCATAGAGTTCTATATTTAAGAGATGAGGAATTATGTACATCATTTACATTTGACGGATATTCTTCCTCATCTCTTTTGTTGTTAACAACAAATAAGATGTAATTAACATTCAATTATGAATAATATTACGACGATTAACCCCATACAATCCTGATTATGTCTGCTTATGTTTAGGCCCAGATTTCAAACAATGAGACTTTTTACGCAGCATCTTCTGATTCACTTCAAAACTAAATTTCTACTGTTTAAAGATTCAGTATATTAGCAAGCTTTTTATACATAAAAAAACACTGTTATTATTTATTCACGATTATATCTTCCCGATTATTAATTATTCTGTAAACCATTAATTCCCATTCCATTCGCTGAGGACACCTATAACAATTATACGGCGGCGTATAACAATATTCCGCTTTCTAGGGAAAGGAGACATTGGCTCATATAGCTAGCTCTAGATTACAAAACAACTTCAGGAGTGACATTACTGGAAAGAGCTGACTTATACATATTCGATCATGCCTCAGGATCGACTTTACCGATAGCACAAGCACTGCGTATGACCGATATCATAACAATTATCACCGTCATGACAGCCTGGATTCACATTAAAATCAGATACATCCACACCATCGTTAATTATCATTACAGACATCATAACTGTATTTGACTTATTTATTACTCTGTCTGGACGCGTCGATTATACTAAATTTCACATCAACTTCTGTAAAAATAAAAATAAAAATGAAAATTTTCCTCATTTATTATTTTTACTTTTCTTTATCATAAAGTAATAAAGAAGACATTTATAAGGACACAGCTGTTACATCTTCCTTTCCAGATCAATAGTATTAGTGTATAGTGTATGCATTTTATTCTCGTTATTGTCTTTCTTGTGGTGTTCTAGTAATACCATTACGCTGAATTCCTATTCAGCTGGCGAGCATATAAGATCCATATGGTTAGTCATGTGAAGTCTGTTAAGTATTTCCTAGCGCCATATCATCCATTAATATTTTCTTCACAAGTAAACCATATGCTTAAAAATAAAAAAAATTGTGGCGTATGGTATATATGCATATACAAGTATACATGCACGCACCATAACTTAAACACACGCGCTCACGTATGCACACGCATGATTATAAACATGATAATATAAAGACGCAGAGATACGTTCATTACTACATACATACACCCCTACATATCTACATACATACATATACGCATACGTATATATGTGTTTGTGTGTGTGTATTTATATACAGGAGTGATGAATGTGAATGCCCTAGACACACAGACTTACTCTTTTACTCTTTTACTTGTTTCAGTCATTTGACTGCGGCCATGCTGGAGCACCGCCTTTAGTCGAGCAAATCGACCCCGGGACTTATTCTTTGGAAGCCAAG
>NC_042998.1:16037686-16045186 GCF_006345805.1 Octopus sinensis
TAAGCCTAGTACTTATTCTATCGCCCTATTTTTGCTGAACCGCTAAGTAACGGGGACAAAAACACACCAGCATCGGTTGTCAAGCAATGCTAGGGGGACAAACACAAACATACACGCACACACATATATACATATTTCAAATCGCTCTGTTTCACGTTCTTACCCACCACACGGCAACTTGGCCACGTTCTTTCTATTATTCCCTTGAGCTCAGCAATGTTTTATGAGTGAATTTCGTACACTGAAAATGTGTGGAAGCCTACTACATATGTGTGTGCGTGTATAATGCGTGTTTGGGGTGTGTGTGAGCGTATGTGTTTCGATTTCATATCCTGTTGCCAATCAGTGTTGCTTTGTTTGCGTCCATGTAATCTAGTGTTTAGGCAAGTAATAGCAATATAAATATGAAGATAGAATAACATTCTATAAGTGTGTGCCTGTGTGTCTACATATGTATGCATGCCTGCATCTTTTTTTTTTATTATTATTCATATATATATATTTAATATATGTATATACATGTATATATATACATATATTTAATATGTACGCAAATGTATATAGATAGATAGAGAGAGAGAGAGAGAGAGAGAGAGAGACAGACAGACAGACAGACAGGCAGATGGACTTCCCATTTTGAGCATTTTGCAACTTAAACGGTATTTAATTCAGGAATGACCCTTTATTTTGACGCAGTAAGTACCGTATATTAATTGCCATAAGATCTAGTACTTCGTACTATAGGCACGAGGCGGAAAACTTCGGGACGGCGGCTTCGACGATTACATGGGCTTTAGTGCTCGTCAGCTGCATATTTAATCAAGCAATAAAATACGAAAAGCAATTTATGCTCCAAACGAAAACCTGGCGAAATGCCGCTAAGCATTTTGTTTGACGCACTAATGATTCCTCAGCTCACACACTTTGTCATCTGAAATTATTACTGGATAAGATTTAGATAGAAATAACTAATCAGCCACGAACATGGATTACCTCTTAGGTGATAATTTTAAATAACACTGTTGCGAGAAATTTCTGTAAGTAAAAAAGTCCTAGGTCTCAGTAGTTTTTTCCAGTTGACAACTTATACAGCTAGTTGTCTGATGATTCTTATACGCTCCTGAAACAAATATCTGCATTGGTCGAATCATGGAGTTTGGGTAATCTTTTGTATATTAAAGATCTCAAATGTGAAAAGTTATCGTAAGGCCATTTCGAAAATCTTCAGTGCATTTTGCTATCCAGCATTATCTTTAGTGACGCATTTCATAATTTAAAAAATATATATATTACGTTTCATGGAAATGGTTAATTCTAAATAGATAAACTGATAGCTATTCTCATTTGTTATCAGGTACAATGCAATGTGTTAACGGTACTCCTGACAATGATATAATCGCTATATATTCTTATTCTCCTTTACGCTCTATGTAAACGTACTGCATCCTCTTCTATATAGTTATTCTCTAAAATAAATATTTCGTCAACGGCATATGTCATGTATATTTGATAAATAAATTCATGATTTCTATTACACCAAACAGAATAAATATATTAGAAGCCTCGATTCATAAATGTTTGCTTTTTCTAAGGGGATACATCACCTAAGCATTTCTTTTTAGCATTGAGAAAACACTATAAATAGCAGAATAGCAATCGGGTCTTAATATTGAACGTCTACGCTAGATAAGAATAAAAATTTATGAATATTGGATGGTTTGCGTCAGTTACGTTCAGAGAATGTGACCTAGCATTCACTTTCAGAAAATGGTCGAAATTCTGTAAGGCATGTGTTTAGTTTTCTATTGAGAGATATAACATGTTTTCTAACTACACAATTTGTTTTTACATTTTATTTCCACGGGAAATATTCCCACAGTAAAGAAATTATTCCAGATGATATTGCATTGGTTCAAACGTTTTCAAATTCTGAATAACTATAGTAATCTTTTCACCTCTACTGCAATATAGATTTATCGATTCTCTATCAGTAAAGAGAATAAATTGCTGAAGCGTTTAAAATATATTCCCTCACTGAATATGAACACTGCCTTTGCTTTTTATGATGTTCTTATTATTTTTATATTACAGAAATTGTGGTAGCTACCATGAATAAAAGCAGCAGTTAAAGGAAGAAGCTAAGCAGAAGTTAAGATGGCTACTATATTTTGAAGCTATGTAAAGTTGAACTTTAAGCAAATCATGATCAATAGGTATATATTTGGCCAAAGGGAAAAGCGAAATAATAAAATAAAGAAAAGTAGACAAAACGTATGTACATTTCCACGTATATGCATTTAACCTATTCCTTTTATATATATATATATATATATATATATATATATATATATATATATATATATATATATGCATGTATATATATATATATATATATATATATATATATATGTGTGTGTTGTGGTGTGTGTGTGTATGTGTGTGTATATACATATATAAATGAGTGTGTATATATGTACGTATATATATATATATATATATATATATATATATATATGCATATATGTGTTTGTGTGTGTGTGTGCGTGATTGTGTGGTACTCGTGGTATGTGTGAATGTATATATGGGTATATGTAAGAATGTATATATATATATACATTCTTAATCATTTTATTTCACTCAGTCATTAGACAGTAGCCATCCTGAGGCGCCAGCTTAAAAATTTTAGTCGAACGAATCGGACCCAATACTGTTTTGAAGCATGGTACTTATTTCATCGGGCTCTTTTGCCGGCCCGCTAGATTTCGGTGACATGGACATACTAGCATCGGTTTTCTAGCTGTGGTTATAGGTTAAAGGCGGCAAACTGGCAGAATCGTTAGCACGCTGGGCGAAATGCTTAGCAGTATTTCGTCTGCCGTTACGTTCTGAGTTCAAATTCCGCCGAGGTCGATTTGCCTTTCATCCCTTCGGGGTCGATTAAATAAGTACCAGTTACGCACTGGGGTCGATATAATCGACTTAATCCGTTTGTCTGTCCTTGTTTGTCCTCTCTGTGTTTAGCCCCTTGTGAGTAGTAAAGAAATAGGTATTTCGTCTGCCGTTACGTTCTGAGTTCAAATTCCGCCGAGGTCGACTTTGCCTTTCATCCTTTCGGGGTCGATTAAATAAGTAACAGTTACGCACTGGCGTCGATATAATCGACTTAATCCGTTTGTCTGTCCTTGTTTGTCCTCTCTGTGTTTAGAAATAGGTTGTCTAGCTGTGGTCTCGCACGCACGCGCAGGCACACACACACTAAGACACACACACGCGCACAGACACACACACACATTTAGTCACTCAGTCACTTATATGTGTGATGTACATTTTTTTTTGTGTTTTATAAACATACTTGTGTGAAAGATTACTTTTTATGTACGCTCGTGTGTCTTGATACGACTTAAGTGAAATGCAGCGCATATGTTGCATGCACGAAGACGATTTAACAAGAAAAGCATGTTTAACAGTATTATCACATATACAATATTTTCTTGCACAGGATTATTGTACGTAATTAAAACAAAGAGATGTGGCGGCAAGTAGCGGTACTACTTCCATGTGATCTCATATATTCATTACTGAGCCTTGAGCAGTCGATATAAGGTGGTTAATGTGCCCGTTCATAAGGCTTATCTTTACCTCTATGCATATAGTAGAGTCAGCACATAACGCTGTTTCCTATTTTTTAGCAAATTTTCCGTACCTAAATGAAGCGTACCATTTGGGAGAGTATGTGAGGAAGTATATAAACATATGTGTGTGTGTGTGTGTGTGTGTGTGTGTGGTAGTTGTGTCTGTCTGAGTGTGTATCTATAAATTCTGTTTATGTAATGTGAATATATTTAATGTATAAAATATTGGGTTGTCCGAAAAGTTTGTGCCGATTTATAGTAGCTTACATTTCGACTTATTTTAGAACATGTTTGAGTCCATAAAATAGGATTTGAATACACCTTCATTTAGAGCGATGTTTAAGCTATCTTTTCGTGGAAAAAAGGTTTATGTTCCTGTAACCTGTGTTAATTCTGTAACCCTTTAAAATGGGTTACAAGCAACTTAGCCATGTTCATTTTCGGCACTTGATGCTTTCTTTTTCCGTAAAGGAAAAAATGCGTCACAAGCAACCAAAGACCTGAATAAGACCTTTTCTGCAGATACCTGAATAGTCTTACTGGTAAAAATTTCAATTATTGGATCACGTTAAACGATGCCTTGATGAATTATTTGCCTTGAAACCATCTCAATTCTGGGATGTAGGTATTTTCAAGTTAAAGGAACGATGGAGACGGATTGTGCGATAAAATGGTTCATATTTGGTTGATTAAAAATGTAAGGGCAAGTATTTATTGACTTTTTTCTTTCCTTTAAAAATCCGCACGAATTTCCGGACAGCCCAATACATATAAAATATTTATCATTTATATAAGCATATATAGCTTCATACCACCACATACATTGTTTGTTGTTTTTTTTTCTATTGGCCCCATAGCAGAAAAAAAAAAACCCAGAAATGTCGGTGTAATTTGAAGAGTAAACGAAGAAGATCGTAAGTAAATATCTCTCCTAAACTACCACTCACGTTTAACTCATGGAAATGTTTGTAAACCATCCTCATTATGTGGATGACTTGAATATAGCTACAGGAGATTATATCAAGTGCAATAAACTATTTGAAAATTGTGTTTATATTCCCCGAAGGTATATATTTGTGAGTTAGATAAGAGAAGTTAAAATAACTGAAACTTCGAATATTATATTAAACATAGAAATCACTGCGATATACCTTACTATATATATACACACACACATATATATATGTGTGTGTGTGTGTGTATGTATGTATATTAAACTGGCCAACATTTATTAAATATAACAATATAACTCATACAAATGGAGTGAGTCTAATATTTAAAAGAAATTGGATTCAGTGCTAGAAAGAATGTATTAGGTACTGCCATTGCAAACGTTACCATTAGACAATATACCATCAAAATAATAAAAATGAAATTATGCAAACTGCACACCTGAAACATTGGTGTTGTCTACCAAAGAAAGCATTGGGGACTTACTTCTCTGTAGCTCCAATGTTACCTGACCTTTCAAATGCTTTTCATCCGCTCTTATCTTCGAGCGCATACCTTAGCTCTGAAAATGCGGCCTTCATGTTTTCCAATTCGTGTTTCTCGTCGATGAGTAACTACATATAATTGTAATACTTTCTGTCTGGTTACAAAGGTTTTGAGGTTTATTAAGCATAGCTACACTTTGTTCTAGTATATCTGTATTATTGCCTATCGGGATGAAATCGAACACATTTATGATCCTAACACAAGAAATATCTTTTGACTCTTCCTATTACAGATGATGCCACCAGAAGTAGTTACTATTGTTGGAGTGAGGAGACATTGCATGATTTGCTGCTGCTGAGGCTGCTGGTGGTTTTTGAAGCTTCCTTCATTAAAGAGCTGTTCTTCACTCCTGCTCCAGAACGTTAGCCGCGGGGTCACTCCGAAAAGCTCTATCTGCGACGATTTCATCTCAATCGAAGGAGAGGGGCTTTCTCCGTCCGGGTTGCGGATCCGTGGAATAAGCTGCCGGACGAGATAGTGAAAATGCCGACGACCGCTCGCTTCAAAGTCTCGCTTGACCACATATGGCCTGAACTTTTTGCATGGACACCACCCTGTACATAACTTCATGTCTCCCTACATGGCCTTGCTTTTTGCTTTTTGAACCAAAAATTAACTTAACTTAACATACCACTGTTCTTGGTGTTACTACTGTTTTTTTTTTTTTGCCTTTTTGCTATTGTCGATGCTATAGGTGTTATTGTTACTATTGTATGTTAAGGCTACTGCTACTGATGATTTTTAATCTTTCAAAGTCTACTGTATCGTGCAGATTACTGCAAATTGTTTTTCTACATTTTGTGAACAAAATGTTTACAATATGTTCTCACGTTCAAAAAGCTACCTTGACACATTCTAAAAAACAATTTAACATTATAAATAGATGGAATTTTTTGTTCGGGAGTTTCTTAACTGAATGATTTAGACGCTCAGCTGGAATTTGAGAGTTGTAAATTTCGATTACCTGTGTAGGCTCACTGGCCAATTTCTTTCGCGTCTTCTGAAAGTATTAGCCCCATTATCTACGCTACCTTCTAGTCCTTCTTGTGTTCGAGAATTTCTTCAATTTCCCTACATATATATATATACATATGTGTGTGTGTGTGTATGCGTGTGTGTATGTGTGTGTGTGTGTGTGTGTGTGTGTTTATGTGTGTGTGTGTGTGTGGTGTGTGTGTGTGTGTATACAACACATATCTATTAGTCTTCAGCAAACTATTATTGATTATGGTTTCCAAATTTCAGCCTGTTCTGTCTACAAATTTGCAATTAAATTTTGTTTAGGCCCTTAAAATTGTTGCGAAAATTTGTCTCTACTAAGTCCAAACATATATATTTACGGTTCATATACATCGTGGTCTTCTCCGTATCATTCAAAGGTACATACTTTATATTAGAATTGATAATCAGTTAAGTGCCATTTATGTTTCGTATAATCAGTGACGATAACATAAATCAGTTGTCTTAATTGGCCTTGTTTTCTTTCTCAGTACTAGATATCTGTTGTGGCTTGTCTTTCACCAATGTTTTTTATTCGTCGTGTGTTATTTCAGTCCATCTTTCTCTCTCTCTCTTTCTCTATCTATATATGTATATATATATATATAATATATATATTATATATATAATATATATATATATATGTATGTATGTATATATATATATATATAATATATATATATATATATCTATATATATATATATATATATATATATATAATATATATATGTATATGTATACATATATATATATATATTATATATATACATATAAATATGTACATATATATATATATATATATATATATATTATATGTATACATTACATATATATATATATATATATATATATATATATATATATGTATATACATACATATACACTCACTAAAATGCCCGTATATCCTCTTTTCGGATACGACTTACAACTTACAACTGGCCAACTAGGAAGAAAATAATGGATTATTTCTTCACAACCTTCACATAACCGCATTTCTTGTCTCACCATCAAGCATCCTTCTGTTTCAGCTTTTAAGAAATAATGCACTGTCAGCCGATCGGTGATTTTTTTTTTCATGTATCCACTTCTACTTTCTAATGGGCTCTTAGTATCATCTTCTTTCATCACATTACCTTAGCATGACATCTTATAGTGCTATTTTCAGGACAATATTTATTCTCCGTTCGTATCACAACTGTCTGTTACTTTATCTATTCTGTTATATTAGCTGCCAACCTTAAATGAAATAAAATAAATATAAGAACATTGGTAAGCTTCCTATTTTGGAGTTATTTGTATTATTTCATTTTATTGCTTGCTAGATTTTTTTAAGAATTTCTTTGGTCGCCGAAAAATAAAAATAAAATACCT
>NC_042998.1:16050186-16052686 GCF_006345805.1 Octopus sinensis
ATCCCTGCAGTGTTGTACGAAATTCTTTTCGAAATACATTAAAACGCAGAGGAATATTTTGATATACCACAGTGTAACATTATGTCTTCTTTATTTAAATACCACTTTCATTCATAATTAAATGCATTCTTGTTCACTACTTAGAAAACCAACTCGAGATGCAATATATCCTTACTTCTTTTCCTATATTTCAATGTTTATTGTCTAGATTGAGACCAGTAAAACTGGCTTTGTTGTTTTATTTTCCGAGTATTCTTTTAGATTTATCATTTAGCTTAATGTGAAAATGAAACTGTATACTTGCATAAAGCCACAAAGATAATCTATTACTAGAAATCTAGTGTACATTAATTGTAGAAAAACAATAGGGAGGCAGTGGTTCGAAAGATATGTTAAACGAAGTAATAAGGTTTATATGAGAATAAAACGGTTATAAATAAAAGAAGATATGAAAAAAAAAACTACTGAAGATTTTCAAAGAATAACAGAGTCAAAGAATAGCAGAGCTTCATTACCATAAAAAAGAGTCAAAATGTAATAAAACCACCAATGGTATATTCCATCAAATATAGCAGTTAATAAAAGTTTTACAATTGCGTAGAGATTTATGCTACAGAGAAAGGGGATTTCTGAGATTCGATACGAGTCTTTCTTTGAAATATGTTGAAATATTGCGAATGCAATAGAGAAATATTATACCTGGTCGTGAAATTAACGTGTAAGCGGCTGAGCACTCCACAGACACGTGCACCCTTAACGTAGTTCTCGGGGATATTCAGCGTGACACAGAGAGTGACAAGGCCGGCCCCTTGAAATACAGGTACAACAGAAATAGGAAGTAAGAGTGAGAGAAAGTTGTGGTGAAAGAGTACAGCAGGGATCACCAACATCCCCTGCCGGAGCCTCGTGGAGCTTTAGGTGTTTTCGCTCAATAAACACTCACAATGCCCGGTCTGGGAATCGAAACCGCGATCCTATGACCGCGAGTCCGCTGCCTTAACCACTGGGCCATTGCGCCTCCATTATACCATGTAGCGGTTGAATCAGTATCAAAAATGATAAGGATTTACGAACGGTTACTTGTCTTCTTTTAAGTTGCCTATTGTGGGAGATGCGACCTGTTTGTATTGCAGATATGGCCGTCTTAAGGCAGGATTACAGAGGGCAATTGGCCGGGAACAACACAAGTCTAGGTTCCCAATTCTAATCTATGTATGCTGTGCCTTGCTGACAATAAATAAATACTATAGTGCTCAAGGTATTGATATTCCCGGGCGACAATAACGTTGCTAAGACTTCCTTAAAGTGGGTTTCCTTATTTGTATGCCCAAATGCAAGCAGATATAGTAAGTTTTCATAAAATACGTTCCAACTGACCATCTCAAATTTCTTGCCAAGCAACAATGCTACAGTGTTATATCAGGTGATAAGTGTCTATAATTATTTTGCAATATTATGTTATATATTTATTAGGCGAGATAGTTTCTTAGTATTGGTTTTCATCAAGAAAATGAAATTTACTGGAAAATAGTTAGTTTTAACCACTATGTTATATATGAAACTTATTAACCTAAAACATGTACATGATGTTCTTTATTTGTGAGTAATGCTCTTTGTCAATATTATAACATCTCATTAGCCTTGTGATTAATTAAGTCGTTCAAAATAAAGGGTGCTTCGGTTGTATTTAACTCCGTGGCAAGTTGAGAAAGTTTATTATTTAGTACCCTTGTCCTAAAATATGTGTGCGCGTGTAACCTAGCTCTTTTATACATAGATACATACATACATACATACAACATACATACATACATACATACATACATACATACACACACACACACACACACACACACATATAATATATATATATATATATATGTAAATATATATATATATTGGCGTATATATATATATATATAGGCGCTGGAGTGGCTGTGTGGTAAGTAGCTTGCTAATCAACCACATGGTTCCGGATCCAGTCCCACTGCGTGGCATCTTGGGCAAGTGTATTCTGCTATAGCCCCGGGCCGACCAATGCCTTGTGAGTGGAGTTGGTAGACGGAAACTGAAAGAAGCCTGTCATATATATGTATATATATATATATGTGTGTGCGTGTTTGTGTGTCTGTGTTTTTTCCTCTAGCATTGCTTGACAACCGATGCTGGTGTGTTTTCGTCCCCGACACTTAGCGGTTCGGCAAAAGAGACCAGAATATAGAATAGTACTGGGCTTCCAAAGAATAAGTCCCGGGGTCGATTTGCTCGACTAAAGGCGGTGCTCCAGCATGGCCGCAGTCAAATGACTGAAACAAGTAAAGAGTAAAAGAGTAAGAGTATATATATAAAGATATATATATATATATATATATATATATATATATATATATATCAGGGGATCTAATGCGCTTGGCTTAGATTTCCCTTGGCGGCTGCCCAAATCGGAGCAATCTCAAGATTAATCAGCCGAAATTGCTAAGATGATCTGGTTCTTGACTGA
>NC_042998.1:16057686-16103430 GCF_006345805.1 Octopus sinensis
AGTGATATTGCAGCTTCGCCACCCGCGATTGTGTAAGCATTACTAATGAGTATTATTTTTCATGTGAAACTGACGTGTTAATCTAATGCCCTCGCTTGTTGTGGGGAGGTTGTCTCCCTTGTCAGCATATAAAACATGTGGTTTTGTAGCTAAAGAGTCTTTGGCTCCTATTTCTAGTGATGCTAGTGGTAGTTGGATCCGTGATCACGTATCAGTAACGGTGGCTCATTTTCTTTTTGGTTTTCAATAGCGTGTAGCCACCAAAATTGTTGTTTTTGTTGTTGTTGTTGTTGTTGTTGTTATTATTATTATTATTATTTTTATTGTTATTATATATTTTTTATTATTTTATTATTTTATTGGTTCCAGCTGAAAGCTGTGGTTATGCTGGAGTACCACCATCTTGCAGCACTGTTATTATTGAGAGCCTCCTCTGATATGTGACATTTGTTGAATAGGGGTGTTTGATGTTGCTGCCTTCATTTGCGCTTTCTACCACGAGGTACGTTCATCTGAGACTCTCGACAGGAAGAGATCCAGTATTGTATTGATAACACCTACATCAATCCCTTCCAGTTTCTTCCAGATGTATATTAATACATATTGCTCCAACCTTCGCTCCAGGGTGTGCAGTCTTAGCTGTTTCAGCTTTTGCCTGTAGCTGAGTTGTTGCAATGTGACGATCTTTCTGTAGCTTCACTAGATTGTTTCAAACTCCGCTGTTAATTTTAAACTGTTGGGTAACCATAGTTGGGAGCAGTAGTCCTGTCGGCTGAGGACGAAAGTCCTCCAGCTCATCGTCATAGTTTCCTTCTCTCTGGTTCAGAAGTTTCTTAAAATCAAGCCAGCAAGCTTCTGCAATTTGTCACCATCTCGGCAATCTGCACTTGGAAAGATGTATCAACACTCATGTCAATGCCCAGGTGACACACTGATGTCTTTCGTATCGTCTGCGTCGCTAGCAAGAGGGCCAACTGAGAGAGCCACTATGAAAAGCAGTGGTCCCAAGACAGCGCCCCGTGGAACACCACTCACTATTTGTGTTACCTTTCAGGTAACTCCACTGGTCACCACTGCCTGTTTCTATCTTCTATATAATAGACGTCTTTCAGTTTTTCGTTTACCAAATCCATTCATAAGTTTTTTCTTGGGCCCGATGCACTTGCCCAAGGTGCCATGTAGTAGGGCTACGCCCCAAGCCATGTCTGCATCGATGTTTAGTCTTCATGATTTATTTTAATAACGACAGGAATTTGGTAAATTCCTTAGTACGTCTTAGCGACATTTCTTCCGGCTTTACGTTTCGAGCTCAAGTATCAAGTCAGTTTACCCTTCGTTTTGTTTTTCCGAGCCAATAAAATACGTACCATTTGAAGAATGGGTTTGATATAATTCACTAGTCTCCTTCACACATATTTCAGGCCTTTTGCCTATAGTAGAAGGGATTATTATTATCAGAGCTATCAATTTTATATTCAATTTTTCTTTTTGCCTTTATTTTATTGTTACCTGCACTTTCAGGCAACGATAAACAACGTTTCCCAATATTATGTGGCTTGTAATGGAATGGTGCTGAACAAATTTTTACCAAATATTAAATTGGTGCTTCATTAGCTTTTTGTGTTCTTCTTTGATTTATACAAAAATACACACACTCACACATAGAGAGGCATACATACACACACATATATATATATATATTATATATATATCCATATATCGTAGCAGCAATAAATGAGGTCAAACATTACTCCGCTGTAGGCCCTGATAGATTTCCCGCCAGTCTCCTGAAGGAATGTAGATATCAACTTGCAGTCCCTCTGACCAACCTCTGGAGAAACTCGTTAGACGCAGGTTATATACCGAAAAAGTTTCTATCCCAGTCGGTCATCCCGGTTTTCAAACAGGGAAACAGATCCCTCGCAGTCAACTATCGCCCAATCTCACTCACCTCCCACATCATTAAAGTGTTTGAAAGAGTGTTAAGATCAAGGATAGCTGACTTCCTGGAGACCCACAAACTCCTAAATTCAAATCAACATGGCTTTCGCTGTGGCAGGGACTGTCTAACACAGCTCTTACACCACATTGAAGATGTACTCAAAGCCTTGGGAACAGGTTCGAACTCTGACGTCATATACCTTGACTTCAGTAAGCGTTCGACAGGGTAGACCATAACATCCTACTCTCAAAATTGGCAAATGTTGGAATCCGTGGAACAGTTCCCACTGGATTCAGTATTTCCTAGCGAATAGAACACAGCATGTTGTAGTTGATGAGTCCACTCAAACCAGCAAAAGTCACCAGCGGTGTTCCCCAGGGAACTGTTTTGGGTCCGCTACTCTTCATAATTTATGTAAACGACCTTTCCAGTGTCGTACATCACTGCAAAGTGAAAATATTCGCTGATGACACTAAGCTCCAGCAAATCGTCAATGAAGAAGCAGACCGAACTCAACTCCAGTCTGACCTATATGCTGTGAGTCAATGGGCAGACAGAAACAAAATGCAACTGAATGAGGGAAAATTTGAGCTGATGCATTTTGGAAGAAATTCCTCACTAAAACAACCATACTCTCTTCCTTCAGGGGAACCGCTCACAGCCTCTAACAATATCAGAGACCTGGGTGTAATTGTTGATGACGATCTCAGTTGGAGTGCACACATCAACAAGAAGGTCGATACAGCTCGTAGGATGAGTTCCTGGATCTTAAGAACTTTCCGGTCCAGAGAACAAGGTGTCATCTTACCACTTTTTTCATCCTTTGTACGGCCAAACCTTGAATACTGCTGCCCACTGTGGTCTCCTCACACAAGAGAAAACATCTCCAGAATTGAGTCACCCCAGAGGGCTCTTACTAAACAAATTGAAGGCATGGCTGCTCTCGACTATTGGGATCGCCTTAAAGCCTTGAAACTTTACTCCCTCCAGCGTCGCCGTGAGCGGTACATCATTTGTACGATGTGGAAAATATACCGCCAACTTTGCCCAAACGACCTAAACATTAGCTTCAAGGTTAATCCGAGACTTGGACCACGGGCTATACGTCCCCTGCCAAATTCAAGATCACAACATACATGTACACTGCAACATAATTTCTTTTCCTCAACAGGCCCTGCCCTATTTAACATTGTCCCGAGGGAGATCAAAGAGGAAAAGGATCCCATCAACTTCAAACGGAGTCTGGATAGATTCCTTCAAAGAATACCAGATAAGCCACCCATAATCGGATACAACTCACTACTTGAACAAAACTTGACTTAAACAGGATTCGAATAATCCTATCAGGTGGTGCTATTAAGTTAGACATGGCCTGGACCAATCTCTGGTCGAAACATATCTAAGTTTTATCTAAGTTTTATATATATATATATATATATATATATATATACTCATATGCATACACATGCATGTGCGCGCGTACAATTGTTATATAAGCCTGTTTACGAATGTGTCTGTGTCTGCACATATGTGAGTGTGTATCACAATACCTTCCACTAGATAAATTATGACCCATCCAGAACAAGAACAAATTTACTTATCTTTAATACGTTCCTGAAAATGTCTATAGGCAAATTTATCTAGATGAGAAAATAATTGATTAAAAGATATCGTTCTTTTTATAAAGTACAGAATTCTTCAAAGAATTACTGTCTCATGAATAGATACTTTCATGTAGTCTACAAATATCGCCAATTCCCGCTTAATGTCGAATATGAATATTTTTACAACAGCTTCAAAGTAAATATGATGTTTTAGCTTAAGAGATTGTCTACATCCCTTTTGGCATCTATCATCTTAATAAAAGCAATTAGTATTTAAATCGAAAGTAAATACTTGCCATTAATTTTTACAGATGTGTGTGTCGTTTGGGACCAACCAAGAAAATATTACATAGGTGGCAGGCACATCATCTTGCAAAGGAAATTCATAATAATTAGGGTGGTGAATATTTATTGTTTCTTTGTTTTGGCTTATGTACTATAAACAACAAACAGCTACAACTTTTGATAGACAAACATAGATACAAATTTACCTATTCTTATTTTATTAATATCTATGTGTTATAGTATCTTTCGATTTTGTATCCAATATGCGTGTTTAGCAGGATGCTGTTCAAAATGCATGATTGCATTCAGTATATCCTTTTTCAATAATGCATTATATGCGATTTTACATTTCCCTCTTCCTAAAAATTCTCGTCAGTTTGCAAGAAAGGATTTGCCAATAATATCGTTCTCCTTATTGTAGACACTGTTTTAAATATTATTTTTTATTTTATCTAATTTCAGCTCACGAGCAGTGGCCATGCTGGGGCACCCCCATTTGGTGTTGCTTCATGATTTTACTTCACGAATGCTTTTTAGCAATTGCCATTTGGTGCATGAGAGAGTTCGATGCAGCTGCCCTCATCTGCACCTCCTGCCGTGAAGTTGGTACATCTGGGACACCTGACAGGAAGAGATCCAGTTTTATTTTAAAAACATCTGCATCCACCCCATGCAGGTTTCTCAGGTTCTTCGGGAGGATTTCGAAGAGCTGTGGGCCTCTGAAGCCCAGGCTATCACAGTACCTTGTCCTACATCTTGATGGCAAATTTGGAGCTCTTTGCACTATGCAGTGGCACCCAGTTCTAGTATTTGTGTAACTCTCGATGCCAAAGTTTGGGACAAGTCCTTCTATGATCTTCCAGATGTATATTATGGCATATCTTTCTCGCCTACGCTCTAAGGAATAGGCATTGTTTCTTTCTTTAAGCTAACTATATGCACACCCCATATCTGTCTAGTAACTTCCTTAGACAGAAACACAATGTTTGTAAAGATATAAGCTGAAGCAACTCAGTATCACTCAGCTAGACAATACAAGCTATATGAAATGTTTATTGCAGACATGATGATAAACACGTTATGATTGATATATTTTGATTTGATTACTGATGTCTCATAAGAATATAACAATATCAAATACATGATTTGAAAAGGGATATTTTAAACGATTCTGTATATATCGTTGGATGATTGGAACGTTCTAATTTTTCAAAAATTACCTTAATTTCAGAAGTCACCTTTCAATCTTGACATCATAATTTATATCTCTAATTACAATAAATAAATAACTAAATAAATTGCTTTCTTATAAAAAGAAATACTATAATGTGGAGTTTTACATCAGTGTACACAATAATGGCACCCTAATTGAGATAATTTGTATCAGTCAGGGATTACAGCTTACATACAACATTCATTTTATTTAGACCAATATAATGCCTCTTTATAACTCTAAATACTTGTCCAAGTATAAAGGTTTTCTCAGAAATCTCTTTAACATCGAAAAGTAAAAGGAAACATTATCTAAATAGATATTTGAATTGCCCTGTTCCCCATAAGCCCCTCTCTCTCTTTTGCTCTCTCTCAGTCTATCTAGCTACTTCTCTTTCTCTCCCTATCTCTCACACACTCTCTCTATCTACCAATCTACCTAACCATCTGCTTGTGTGTGTGTGTGTGCGCGCGCGCGCCTGTGTGCTTACAGATAGATATATTGTGAGATAGACAGATTCATTCGTACAGTATTTACTACTTCTTCAAGATCCATAGTCTCTCTGGAGATTTTAAGTTGTTTTTCCTTAACTATTTTCACTTTTCCATGGTTATCACCCGTGAAGAAACGCTGCAGTCTTCGAGAAGTGCACAAATATATATCAAATTCCTCTTACCCTTCTAAGTGCTTCATCTAAGTAAATTCTGTCTACCAATTCTTCCCCATACTTTGCATACTCCGTCCAATAGCCCCATAGGTTTTTAACGTATACGACATTTCACCAGTTTTATGTGTGTAGTTTTTTCCACCGCTTGTAATCAGTGCTTTCTCAGGTAATTACCTTTCCAGGATTTTCTCTATATTTTTCGCCTGACTCGTTCTGCTCTCCCTGAACTCACACCTTTTCTCCCTTTTCTTTGGCTCATAACGTCTATCCATATAATAGTTTCTTAGCCCCATTAATTAGCATACTATTTTTAATTCACACTCACAACAGCATCCACCTACACCTTACACGCTTTCCACACCTACATATAAGTATTACACAAAGGCGAGCTGGCAGAAACGTTAGCACGCCGGGCGAAATGCGTAGCCGTATTTCGTCTGCCGTTACGTTCTGGGTTCAAATTCCGCCGAGGTCGACTTTGCCTTTCATCCTTTCGGGGTCGATAAATTAAGTACCAGTTACGCACTGGGGTCGATATAATCGACTTAATCCATTTGTCTGTCCTTGTTTGTCCCCTCTATGTTTAGCCCCTTGTGGGTAGTAAAGAAATATATAATTATTACACAAACACACTGCAGCCTATGCGACCATACTTCTGCTGCTGCACATTTCTGCACGCATATATGCTCTTCAAAAAACAACACAAATCTATACCACCCATCTCTTTTGATTATCTCTAAACTTTGATAAACTGCTATACTTGCACATAACACACCACAGCTTCTCCCGTCAGGACTCTTCCATGTAACCCCATTTCCACTTGGTTCATAACCCGTCACTCGTTCTAATCCCTAGATCACTTTGCTGGGTTTTTACTCACCCTTTGCATTTCTATTACCTCCCTTCTGTTTAGCCGTTGAGCTAATACGAGTGTTTGCTAAAAACTTTCTTCTCATGTCTTTGCTTTCCTTCTTCATTGTCCATTGCATTTAAAGTAATTATACCTATATACGTACAAATACACACACAAACATACGTTCACACACACACACAGACACCTATTTATTTACATGTAGTATTACATTTACTGATTAGAAAAATTTATATAATAAGTAACTTTTTCTTTCTATCCATGGCTACATATTGTTTCCAGGTGATTCTTTTTGAAGATGGGCTCCAATTTGTTCAAGACATTTTACATAATTTTTCATTAAGAACTATTTAGTCTTTCCTTAATTATATTGAATCATATCTTTCAAACATAATATATGCAATATATGCAATATATATATATTTTAAATATCATATGTATATATTTAGGTATGTATATATATATATGTGTGTGTATGTGTATATATGTGTGTTTTTCTGTTGTGTGTGGGGTGCGTGTTTATGCATATTGTTTGTTTGTAGTTGCATTGTTTTAGTTTACACTTCAAGTTATGTGCATCGTCATTAAAATCTTAGAAGTGTATTCATATAGAAGATAACAAGAAAATCAATAAACTCTTTTAATATACAAAGTAATGAATTGTATCACGAAATATGAAACAGTATTCATAATTCATGAGAACGTTTGATGTACGAGTTAATAAGTGTGTTTGCAGGTATGAAAATGTGTGTGCGCGCAGGAACAATGTAAAGATCTCATATTAGTCAGGTTTTTATCTTTGGCTGAAAACATTTCAACGCAGCGAAACAAGACAAATTACTTCAATATTGGGTTATGTTATTTATGTATTTTTTCAGCGTGTTTTGCATTTTTTAAACCATGTTCTTCATCCAACTGTATCAACCATTAAATGAATTAAGACAGATTCAACGTGATTACAGTTCTTTTGTAAAGCAATATGTCGATTTTAAACATTAATAATATTCTTTTCTACTCTAGGCACAAAGCCCGAAATTTTGAGGGAGGAGAACAGTCGATTAGATCCACCCCACTCCGCAACTGGTACTTGCTTTATTTGACCTCGAAAGGATGAAATGCAAAGGCGACCTCGAAAGGATGAAATTCAAAGTCGACCTCGAAAGAATGAAATGCAAAGTCGGAATTTGAACTGAGAACGTAGCGGCAGAAGAAATACTGTTAAGCATTTCGCCCGGCGTGCTACCGATTCTGCCAGGTCGCCGCCTTTGTATATTCTTTTCTACTCTTGACACAAGGCCTGAAATTTTGAGGGAGGGGCACAGTCGATTATATCGACCCCAGTACGCAACTGGTACTTAATTTATCAACCCCGAAATAATGAAAGGCAAAGTCAACCACGGCGGAATTTGAACTCAGAACGTAAAGACAGACGAAATACGGCTACGCATTTCGCCCGGCGTGCCAACGTTTCTGCCAGCACGCTGCCTTATATATTAATAAAATTGTAATATCAATTTTTATTTGGCTCAAAACAAACTTCTACCTGTGAGGCATGAATTCTACCTGTGTACCTGCGAGGCAGGATTTGGAGTTTGTTTCAAACATGCTGAAATTTCGAATTTCAATACCTATTATTTTGTATGATAGTAATTATAATTTTCATTAAAACCGTGTTTAATTGTTATATCTGAGATGTTGCTTCAAGCTTGTGTAGGCGTTCATATTTCACTGCCTAATACATGATTTTATCAATAACACACCGTATTTTATATATGTATATGTGCGTGTGTGCATGCGTGTGTGTGCGCGCGAGTATGTGTGTAATGCAGTAGTCAGACCCAATGGGATCGTGCCTCAGAGTGTCTCATCACATAGAAAAAGGCTTTCATAGATAACACAAAATACACAATAATCGATCTATAAAGTTTATTAAGCAATGCAACGAATACCATTTTCCCGTATCGAATTAGAGAAAAATTCCGCAAAAATTTGCTTTTTCTTTTTGCGATTATATTATAGCAATGGTCTCATAAACGGCGTGTAGAAAAACAACTAAAAGAAATGAACGCAAAAGAGCTATGTAGCAACTATAATTTACGTAGAAGGTGGTAGGTGTTTCTGTGAAATGTGAGCAGTACACAAATAGTTATTCTATTCCCTTCGCTCACAGACACTAAATCTGTATATTCTATAATTTCTGTTAACCTGCTTATGCTTCGGTTTATATTATAAGAGAACCCTAATTGAATTATTTTGCAACACTACATGATACATATATGTGTGGACGTGTGTGTGACAGTGTTTGTGGGCGCATGCGTGTGTGTGTATGTGTGCGTGTGTGTGTGTGTGTGTACAGCCTCAATACAACGAAGTTCGCGCCAGCACAGAGATTCTCACAACTTATTTCTTTACTACCCACAAGGAGCTAAACACAGAGAGGACAAAAAAAAACGGATTAATTCGATTATATTGACCCCAGTGCGTAACTGGTACTTATTTACTCGACTCCGAAAGGATGAAAGGCAAAGTCGACCTCGGCGGAATTTGAACTCAGAAAGTAGCGGCAGACGAAATACGGCTACGCATTCCGCCCGGCGTGCTAACGTTTCTACCAGCTCGCCGCCTTATTCGCGCAACTGTCCGACATACACTTACATATGCACACGCGAAAATCCGCATACATTTGAATATATATTCAATTCGTGTTTTACATGTGCGTGTATGTTTGTGCATGTGCGTATGATTATGTGTGTGTGTGTGTGAATATGTAGGCATATGTAAATCTATACGTCCTGATTGCTGTTCATACACCAGCACTCTGACAGTGATTGGCGAGGAGAGAGTTTGCTAGATCTGATCCACTACAGAAAGAAACAGAAACTTCTGCACAAGTGTTTTTGTGTCCAGTTAAAGATTTCTGTCGACAAACATTAGGTTAGCATGGTTGTTCCTTGAAATCCACAAATTTCCATACTTGGACTTTCATGTGAGTAGCAAAATGTTTATGTACGTACACACACATACAAATACGCACTCGTACACAATCACACACACACACACACACACACACACACATATAAGGGAGAGTATGTCTGTGTATCTGTATGTATTATTAGGTTATGCGCGTACTCTCTGCGTTTTTGTTCTTGCATATATATATATATATATATATATATATTATATATATATATATATAGATATATATATATATATATATATATAATATATATATATATATATATATATATATATATATATATATATATATCAATAATGACAAAGGGTAAAATTAATTAAGAAGTAATCAAAAAATTTCACCAAGTAGAATTCGGCATGAAAATAGGACCATTTCACGGTAAACTTATGTAATACTTAATAATTAGGTTTCAGCAAAGATTTGCTTTACCACATACCGAAGTTTAGATATACCAGCCAAAGCCTTAGCTATTTCATCTACTTTAAAAAGGGACTCCCAGAGAAACCAAAATACTTGAAAAGAATCCACACAGACAGAGAGGAAAGCAACGAAAATCAATCAATATATAGCTGGACAAACAGGCAGAAAGAAAGATAGACAAATACCTACAACGAAGCACACAGGCAGATAGATTAATAGACAGATAAATTCTTCATAGATAGAAAGACATACATACAGGTAGATAGATAGATAGATAGATAGATAGATAGATAGATAGATAGATAGATAGAGAGATAGATAGATAGATAGATAGATAGATAGATAGATAGATAGATAGATAGATAGATAGATAGATAGATAGATAGATAGATAGATAGATATATAGATAGAGAGACAGAGTGAGAGAGAGATGTTTTTATTTAAAATATATCTACATCACATTTATCTCATTGTACATACATACATAAATACATTAATACATACATACATTCATGTTTGTGAGCATACGTGTGTGCGAGTGTGTGTGTTTGTGTGTGTATGTAAGCCTGTGTATGTGTGAATGTGTATTTATTTACGTGTACGTGTATGTGTTTATGTCAGTTTGTATGTATTATTTATAAACACATCAATGTAAAAAAGTATAGAACTCGACACACTGCTGGAGCAGAATTTCTTGAGAAAAACGACATTTTAATAGGCTGTAAATATCAGAATAATTTCCAGAAAGAATGAAACATTAATAGTATAAATAGACAAAATCATATAATTTAATCTCACGATGGCTCCTTCGTAGACAGCTGTAATGGTAGCAACCTAATTCTTAGAACAGCTACTGTTACTAAACAAATATATTTATAACAGTTGGAGCGAGTCGATTCAAGATGAAGAAAGAAATAAACAAAAAACATAATTTAATATAATTTCTCTTTAGCAAATATCAATATTTCGTTTTATTATATCTCTATTTCAACATTTCTTTCTCTTGAAATTGATTCCATTCAATATTTTCGAATAAAATTACAGATAGAATAGCAACATTAAAAGAAATATATTACAATTATTATTTCCTTCGTATAGTATTTAAGTCTTTAATGTTCCTTGCCTTTGCATTTCTGACACTTGAGTAATACACTACTAATATCACGTGAAAAGAAAAAAAACATATCAAATATAAGTAGATGCATACGATCAATGTGCAAGGCGAAGTGCTGAGGTTTCGTGTATAATAGAAAGACAGACTGAAATACGCTTTCAGAACCCTTTTATTTAGCGAAATATAGGAATGAAACAAATTGCTGAAGGTATGGTAATAATAGATGAGAATGAATATTAGAAAGAAGTAAGCGAAACGTTTAACGAATATACAAAACAATGTCTGAGTGAGATTTCATAAAAAGGATGGCTGTTGGGACATTATATGTATGTTATGTGGTAATTCACTAACAACGTGCTCTCATATAAATTTGTCTAATGTAAACGCGAATATTACGACGAGAATACATTTCAACTTGTCTGATGCAAGATTATATGATGCAAGAGAAAGAGCCGGTTTCTAACCTAGATCCAGGGCTACTTCAATGCAACTTCAACGTCAACAACAGGATATTTTTGTTCGTATCTATGTATATATGTATGTATGTATGTATGTATGTATGTATATATATATATATATATAATATATATATATATATAATATATATATATATATTATATATATATATATATATATACCTCTCTTTCGCGGATCAAAGTGACTTTGCATTGATGTGAAATCCTTAAAAAATATACCACGACGTCTACACATTTCTCACCTTGAACTTTCAACCTTGAACTTGTTCGCATAAACTGTCCCGTTTGTTGTATTTTTATTTCCTCTTATATTATTCGTTAGCTACTGCACGCATTTTTTTCTCTCCTTCTTTCTGTGTTTTTCTCTCTCTGTGTATCTTTCTGTTGAAGAGCGTAGGCTCGAAACGTTAAAGACTTGTTTTATTTATATTTCCTGAGCGCCATACTAATACAATTGTTCGTTTGTTTTCCACCTGCCTTCGTCTTTTGTTTATTTTCATAAAGCTTCCCGTTATATATATATATATGTATATATATGTGTGTGTGTGTGTGTGTGTGTGTGTGTGCAGATTTGTATGTTTTGCTTCATATAAGTATTCTCCAGCACATAGTTGCATATCTAGACATGCTCATATATGATTAAATGATAAAATTCTGGGAAGATTTACCGATTTTAACAGTTCCAGTGATGGATTGGACCATTGTGGACTGGACACACTCACACACAAACGCACACAAATGCACACACAAATATATATGTGAATTAATATTCAGAATTATAAAGCCTCACATAATTTTAAAGTTTTTGGAAATTTAGCTCTGTATTTATCGGGACTAAGGAGCATAATATATTTAAATGGGTAGTTCGTGAATACTTTGAAATGTAACTTCTGTATCTTTACACCATCTGAGTTTCCAATTTTCCCTAGCATAACAACACTTCAAAACTGTAAATGCATTAATACATTCTCATTTCTTTCCAGATTGTTTCGGAAAATACTTGACTCAGTCGTATTCACCGTGATCCATATTAAATTTCCACTATTCTTAAAGCTACAAAGTTTTCCAACATTAAGCAAGGAAACATCCTTGCGCTGAGATTGGAAGGAGTGAGTAACGGAAGATTGCCGAGAAAATTCGGCATGGCAGAACGCCTGTCGTCAATTTTCTGAAAGATCTTGATTACTATAATAGTGTTCAGGCTGGTGGGACATCCCAATGCTATATCAGAAAGGGATGAAAGGAAAATTGTTAGAGCTGTTAAGAAGTCACTCTGCTCTTCTGTTTCACAAATCAAGGCATCAGCAGGAGTAGGAGCCTCGACATCCACCGTAACAATAGTGATAATTTCCACCTGAAGAAGCTCCTATGATATCTGATATTGTCTTCTTTCTGCGATGATGTATGGACCAAAGTTCTCTTCTCTGATTAGGAAAAATGGTATTTGGATTGACCCGACGGTTATAAGTATTACTGAGCCGACAAAATTCTGCTTATTCTAAGTGGCAGAAAAGGGGCGAGTTCTTGTGGTATGGGAAGAAATATCTCTCAACGGGAAGCTGCTACTTGTCATCAACGAAGCAAGAAAGTGGCTCCAAGGCAAGAAATATATATTTCGACAAAACAATGCTCCTATTCCTGAAGGAAAGAAAATTTGACGCAGTCTAATGACAAACAAGTAAAAGGTAAGCGATACAGATATGAATGCGTATGTATGTATGTATGTATGTATGTATGTATGTATGTATGCATGCATGTATCTATCTATCAGTTTGTGCGTATGTCTGTCTGTCAGTCTATCTATCTATTTATCTATCTCAATATATATATATATATAAGAAATTAACTGAGAAAAAGTTAATACGAAGAGTACTCCATCCAATGAGAGTTCAGTATTTTCAAAACATTTCAACTACATGCAATTATCGCACCACTAATAATTTCCTGTACATGCGTATGTTCGTCAGATGCCAAAAGCACTATATTCAAAGAATTTAGTTTAACTCTATTTAAACTAAAATGTTGGGAGGATAGTGCGATTTGAGCCTGACGAACGTACGCATGTACGGGAAACATTAATAGCGCCAATTAGTAATATATGTATATATATATATAATATATATATATATATACACATGCACACACACACACACACACACACACACACACATATATATATATATATTTATATATATATATACATATATATATATATATAGATAGATAGATAGATAGATTGATAGATAGAGAGAGAGAGATACATAGATGCATAGGTAGATACACAGATAGATACTTAGATTGATATATCGATTGATCGATGGATAGATGGATAGATAATAGATAAATAAATAAACAGATAGATAGACAGATATAATTTTATGTATGAGAAAAAATCCCAGATCCATTAATATGAAGTTAATATCTTTGGTCTTTCACTGATACGCTGGATATAGCCGGAGAACTAGGATTACTGCCACCTCTTTAAAAGGATTTATATCGTTTATTTAGTTATATACGTGTGTGTATGTGTATGTGTGTGTGTATATACATATATAATATATATATGTATATATATGTATGTTTATATATATAAACATACATATATATACATATAAATATAAATATATATATATATATATATATATATATATATATATACATACATATATATATATATACATACATACATACATACATACATACATACATACATACATACATACATACATACATACATACATACATACATACACATACGTATATATTCTTCTAACACCTACATTTTTATTATTGCTTTCATACGTCTATTGCTGTTTTCCTATATGTTCAATTTAACGTAAGATATGTGGAGATGCCGTAAAACTATTCAGAATTAAAATGCTTTATATCTCTCAAATATCATTTAATTTTGCTGTGAAGAATGTTATTAACACTAAACTTATTTCGTTTGTCAAATTCAACATAACTGTAGACCATTTAAACTGAAACGTCTAAAGTATAGGTGTAAAAATTTAAAAATTGGTTGTTTCTTTTCCACAAGCAACTACATGAATATCGAAATTGTAAGAATAGCTATTTCATTCGTCTGTAAGAATGATTTTATTGTCTCTTCGTGATTTTAGTGTTGAATAATTTGTTCACTCTTTTTATTAAATATAAAATTTGGTACCTAGGAAAATTTCAGCTTCATATAAAGCTGAATAAATATAATTTAATAGAAATAACCTACAACAAAACTGAAAGATTTTTCACGACGATTGATCATTATTAGATTAATCTTGGCTGTGCTACGAATACAAATTTCTCTCTACGATATTATTATGTGAACACATCAAATTCTACTGGTATATAAAATTATATAATGTAACCCGTTTATCGTTGCACAAATTTCTAGCATTGTTATTAGTTTTTTTTTTTTAGTTTTGCTTTGTTTTCATTTTACTTTCAGAAGGAAATAACTGAATCAAGAACGAACAGTCACATGTAACAAACTTTACTTTAATGTAAATTTTATTTTAAATTTTGTTGTTTTTGAATGAGCTGCAGATTTTGCTGATGTTGCATTCTCAGGGAATCTCCTCTTGCTGTCGTAAACGTGTCAAATACGATAATCGACGACTAATTCAAACTAACTAACACACGCAAAAAGACAAAACATATATATGTGTATGTGTATATATATGTATATATATATATATGTGTGTGTGTGTGTGTGTGTGTGTCTGTATGTATATATTATATATATATATATATATATATATATATATACATATATACATATATATATATATATAGTTAATCCAAACAAGAAAACACGAAAAAACAAAGAACACAACAACACAAGGACGTGGAACGAATAAAGTATTATTGGACGCTCAGGAAAGAAGGGAAGAAGGAGGGTTTAACGTTTCGAGCGGAGCTCTTCGTCGGAAACATAGGAGAAGGAAAGATCCCGAGAAGGGAAGACACAGGAAAAAAATCGCCAACGGTACTCACGAGGTCACATATATACATATATATGTATATATATATATATAGAGAGAGAGAAAGAGATAGGGAGATAGATAGATAGAGAGAGAGAGAGAAAGAGAGAGAGAGAGAGGGAGAGAGAGAGACATACATGCACACATGTATACACGTTTTTCATCTTTTATATATATATATATACTATCAGTATAGCCCGGTTTTGCTCGGGATTAAGTTAGGATTAAGCTAATCAAGCTCTTTATTTCGAACCAAACGAAGTAACATCGACGTGAAATCTGAGCGAAATCCGTTGAAATTAGTAACATTTTGTCTGAAAATGAGTTGTAGACAATTTGGTTGGGAGATCCCATAAGGAATTGGTTTATCTATTTTTCCACTCATCGATTTTTTTTCGTTTTTGGAGAACTTAAAGCATTCAAAGATCCCATGTGTCCTAAGTAATGCTGGCATCATGTTTGAAAAATACATCAAAATTGGTAAACATGATGGTTGAAAATGGGGTGCAGCCAATTTTAGTGAGAAGTCCTATAAGGAATCGGTTTATCGATTTTTTTTTATCCTGATTAAATAGAAAACCCCACAAGGAATCAATTTATTTATTTTTCGCTCCAAATAGAACTTAATCGAACTCAACATTGCTGATTCAAAAACATCTATATTAATACTTTAAAGTTGGTTTTCATACCCAACCCAGTGTTGCGACGGAAGCGCATGGGTTGGGAGTTTGAGCGGCAGAAGGGATCAGGTTGAAAACACCACCCCCATCATGTAATCCCCCTTTGCCCATGGGTTGGGAACCCTTCTAGCAAGGAAAATAGAACGCCCTAAAGGGTCCCCGATCCTTTGTGTGAGAAGCGTTTATGTTCAGATCACGACTAAGTTTTGTGAGAGGAATAGAGAGGGTTACCTTCTCCCACACAGATGTGAGAGTCAGATCTCTCCATTCGAAAACACGAACAGCTTCGAAACACTGTTTACAAAATGCAAAGTTAGCACCCAGACGTAAGTTTTGTAAAAGGAATAGAGAGGCTTACCTTCTCCCACACAGATGTGAGTGTCAGAATTCTCCTTTCGAAAACATGAACAATTTCGAAACATTGTTTACAAAATACAAATTTGGCACCCGGACGTAAGTTTTGTAAGAGGAATTGAGAGACATACCTTCTCCAACAGAGATGTGAGAGTCAGACCTCTTCTTTCGAAAACATGTATAGTTTCGAAACATTGTTTACAAAATAATAGCTAATCGTTTGCAAAGGAGCGTGTCTCGGGCAACACACACACACACACACACACACACACACACACACATACACACACACACACGCACACACACACACACACGCACACACTTACACACACACACACACCACACACACACGCGCGCATACATTGCATACATGTGTTTTGTACGCATACATGTTCGTGTGTGTATGTGACTGAAGCCATTCACACATACATACATAACAACCCCTCTGTGTCGGTTTTGGCCTCTCAATCACTTACTAATATGACGAAATGTTTAAAATCTGTTCTCTCTCTCTCTCTATCTCTCTCTCTCTCTCCCCTCTCTTTACACCGTCGCTAGAAGGGGAATTAACTCATATTTGCAAATGGCGTATGTTTCCGAATTGAAAATTGTTAGAAGTTATGGCTCAAAATTATTTTAAACTCTACTCGCTGGGGCCTCGGGGGAAAATAATTTGACGAAAATACAGCTAACGTCGTGACGAATGTCCTCCTAAAATTTGAGCGACATGCGTGCTAATTTGTGGATGTGCATAAACTACATTTACGTACACACACATATCCTGCCTTTTATATATACCGATGTATGTATGTATGTATGTTTATATATATATGTGTGTATGTATATATATGTGTGTATGTGTAAGCGTTAGCACGCCGGGCGAAATGATTTGCGGTATTTCGTCTGCCGTTACGTTCTGAGTTCAAATTCCGCCGAGGTCGACTTTGCCTTTCATCCTTTCGGGGTCGATAAATAACGTACCAGCTTCGCACTGGGGTCGATGTAATCGACTTAATCCCTTTGTCTGTCCTTGTTTGTCCCCTCTATGTTTAGCCCCTTGTGGGCAATAAAGAAATATATATATATGTGTATACACACATACATACACATACATATACATACACACATATGGTGTTACAAGAAACACTTGATGCTTCGGTTGGCTGCGTTAATTAATATTCATTTCAAAAGTTGTTCATGTCACTAATAACTAATTTACACACTGTCGCCAGCTTCGCGTGAAATCACTGGCTGCTTGTATTACACTATAGATGTTTGAGTGCGTCTCAGGCACTCGGTGCTTCCCTCCGACTGATGATCCGCAATAAGGTGAAATACCGTGATATAGTTGTGTCATCTGATGACGATGACTTTCGTGTTATAAAGGACACGTTTATTTTGAATTGGATGCACTATTGCATATAGGTGGTTGTACGTGTTTGTGTGTATGTGTGTCTCTGAGGTTCAGCGCGCGTGTGTGTTCGTTTGTGAACAAATACGATCCAGTAATCCAGGTGGAGGGTGCGTGTATGTTTTAAGCAATATGCGGTTAGTATAGAGAATAAACTTTGGACAATATGCGATAAAATACCAATTTTTTAACCTTTTTAAATTACACACTTTTTCACATATCGCTGTTACAAATAATTTCGATGTGATGGTTGTTTCCATACAACTCACTATAAGCAAATAATGTTGATATACATGCCGATAAAACGAAAATAAAAAAGTATTAGAGGATTGGTACAGGCAGAAGGTAAACTACATATCTTTGTTAACTTGCTGAAGCTTATCATGTATCTATTTCGTAACGTACTCTCCTCAGCGCAGCTAATTATTACACTGAAAACACCCCGAAGAAGTTTACATTATAACGTGTAACTATTAGTGACAAATGCAGTATTAAAACAAAACGTCAATCATAATATAAAAATTAACTTGGATATATTGTTAAAGCATCGAATACGGGTTTTTTAACTTGAGAGGACATCTTATATATAGATGTATGGTACATGAAAGCTTCTGCGCTAATAATTATTCTTTAATAAGTTTGTCGGCTATTTGCAACATCCAGGCCTGAATGTTCATTGAAACTCTATATATGTCCACGTCAATAATATTTGGCAGACAAGGGGCATATCGAAATCAAATGTTCTGGCAAGGTAAGTGTTTTATCTCTCTCTCTCTCTCTCTCTCTCTCTCTCTCTCTCTCTCTCACTCATCTATCTATCTATCTATCTATCTATCTATCTATCTATCTATCTATCTGTCTACCTATCTATCTATCTGTCTGTCTGTCTGTCTGTACATATGCATGTATGTATGATGTATCTATCAATGTGCATATAACACACAGACACATACATATACACACATATAACATAATTGACAGGCCAAATATATATATATGCATGTATGATAGATCGCTAGCCACTACAGATTCTTGAATTTCTCTCGTTTCTTTTTGTGTTCATTTCTGTGGAAGAGCGTAGGCTCGAAACGTTAAAGACGTGTATAAATAGGTGTAGGCGTGACTGTGATAAAAAAGTTTGTTTCTCTTCCACACATTTCCGAGTGCGTCGCATCTTATGTCAGTGTGTCGTACAATAGCCTCAATTAACCAAAGTATTGTCAGTAGATTTTCTACACAGAAACTGAAAGAACTATGTGTGTGTGTGTGTGTGTGTGTCTGCTCGCACGAGCATATGTCTTTGCTTCCGTGTTTATCCACCCACCATTGTTTGACATTCGGTGTTGGCGTTTCACGTCCCCGTAAGCTAGCATTTCGGCAAGATAATCCGATAGAATAAGTAAACGAATAAATACTGGGATCAATTAATCCGACTAAAATCCTTCAAGGTGGTGCCCCGCCATGGCTATAGTCTAACAACTGCAACAAGTTACAGATAAAAATAAATTATCTATTTATATATACTCTTTTACTTGCTTCAGTCATTTGACTGCGGCCATGCTGGAGCACCGCCTTTAGTCGAGCAAATCGACCCCGGGTCTTATTCTTTGTAAGCCCAGTACTTATTATATCGGTCTCTTTTGCCGAACCGCTAAGTGACGAGGACATAAACACACCAGCATCGGTTGTCAAACAATGCTAGGGGGTCAAACACAGACAAAGACACACCACACAACACACACACACCACACACATATATATATATATATATATATATATATATATATATATAATTATATATATATATACATATATACGACAACCTTCTTTCAGTTTCCGTCTACCAAATCCACTCACCAGGCATTGGTTGGCTCGGGGCTATAGCAAAAGACACTTGCCCAAGATGCCATGCAGTGGGACTGAACCCGGAACCATGTGGTTGGTTAGCAAGCTACTTACCACACAGCCACTCCTGAGCCTGTGAAATTATTATACACAAAATTTTATAAAGTGCTGCTCACAGTTTCATGCCATATGCTAATGCTTCCTCAGGTAGAATACGATTCATCTTTGTTGGATTTCTTTGAGTATTCACAGCTATTTTCTACTTCTATATTATATCTTTCTATTTATATAATTGTTGTAAAATGTAACTTGATATAAGAATATAAAAACGGCAACACAAAGCTGGCGTCCGGTGCAGAATCAAATATAATTAGCTATTGAAGCCTGCTATTTCCATCTTCGTGTCGTGTAACTCTTATGTTAATACTGTATAATGTCGGAGGTCCAAATGTTTATCCAGCTTTGGAAAATATCCTGCTGAAGATACATTTATTGCAAGTTAATTATATGCCAGATCATACAGTGACCAATGCTTTCGCATCTACAAATTTCGTAGCTTTATAGACGGCTCGTCAGACTCCATTGGTCAGTGTGAATATATGCAATATATATTGTCATTGTTAAAGTGTCCAAGGAGTTTAGTATGTATATATATACATTGTACTTGTGATATTTTACTGTTTTTACCTCCATATCTTCGTGAGTTATGTTTGAGTAAACATTTTCTGAGAGAAATTTTCTTAAAGTAGTGGAAATGGCTAAAAAACGTTTTGGCTGCTATTTCTAGAAAGTTCAGTATGTGGCAAAGTAATTTATTTTACTAAGCCCTAATTATATAATGTAATATTTTGAATTCGCCTTAAATGGACCTTTTACATACTAAACACTACTTTGGTGAACTTGATTAATAACTAATTAATTTTACCCTCAATTGTTGATATTATAATTCCTTTCTCTCTGTTCTATTGCTACGGTTCTCACCGTTAAAGTATATGTTTACTAGATAACTCACATGGGTGGAAGGGGAGAGAACATGAATCTTCGCTTGTACATTTTGAATTTGCTAGTACTGGCAGTCTGAGCGTGTTCGTCTGAGGTGATACGTTGTTGGAGGGGTATGTTCATTCTTTTAGTGCTTTCAAATCCCAAATTAAGAAATGTTGAGCTGACGAAGGAAATGCTGAGTTTTATTTGGCTAATCTAGAAACGTTGACGTTCTCAAATGATCTTTGTACTTGTGATATTTTACTGGTTTTACCTCCATATCTTCGTGAGTTATGTTTGAGTAAACATTTACTGAGAGAAATTTTCTTAAAGTAGTGGAAATGGCTAAAAAACGTTTTGGCTGCTATTTCTAGAAATTTCAGTATGTGGCAAAGTAATTTATTTTACTAAGCCCTAATTATATAATGTAATATTTTGAATTCGCCTTAAATGGTCCTTTTACATACTAAACACTACTTTGGTGAAATTGATTAATAACTAATTAATTTTACCCTCAATTGTTGATATATATATATATATATCGGTGAGGAATACGCACAAGCTAACCTATATCTCTACAGGTGAGCCAGGTAATTTCATCATATGTTTCGTAACTTTAACATTATTCGACTTCACCCTAAATCCGAATTAATGATTTCTAAGTTGCTGTCAGGTCAACTTGATACAGGTATTATATTTAACATATTCATTTATCAAAATTAGTGAAAAACAGTCAATTCTAAGTTGCCAAATTCTAACTTTTCAGTCGATAAATACATACCACGAAATCCGTAAAATTGTATTCCATTGATCAATTTATAAATCCAATGTTCATAGAGTGAGTAAATTCAGTATATGCTGAATAGTTAATTATACATACTTAATTACATTACTTGGGTTTCTATGTATTGGTATTACATATTTCCACGATTTATTAATGATGTATAATAATGGATCACTCTTTTAGTCACTAGCATTCTACAGAAAAATTAACACCAATATGTGCTTGTCAAAGCTTCAACACACTACTTAGAATAGAAACAAGAGTTGACTATACGAGAGAGAGATGAAGATAAACTTTGAACTGTTTGGCCAAAACGAGGAGCAGGTATGTATATTAGCATGTTTAGTATTGTAAGTTTTATGCAGTATTAAAATAAGGTATATAGAAACTCCTTCCGCCGTGAAGCTGTTATTAAACTAAAAACAATCTGGAGAGAACAAATGTAAATAAATGTTCATAACGTATATAATTTAAGTTTCAATAGAATTCCATTTTATCAGTATTACCTTTAAATATAGGTTTGGATTGAATAAATATTTGTAAGAATGTCAAAGTAAATGCTGTTTCTTAGAGGAATAATCATTTAAATATTTAAATTTAAGAAAATTATGAAACAGTTAAGAACTTGATATAACAAAACTTAAATTAGATATAAATTTATAATAAAATAACAATAGTACAAATAATTCAAAATGATTAAATTAAAATAGGACAAAGTATCAAATTGCAGACGCTTAGGTTTTAAATAATAATAATAATAATAATAATAATAATAGTCTTTTACTCTTTTACTTTTTTACTTGTTTCAGTCATTTGACTGCGGCCATGCTGGAGCACTGCCTTTAGTCGAGCAAATCGACCCCGGGACTTATTCTTTGGAAGTCCAGTACTTATTCTATCGGTCTCTTTTGCCGAACCGCTAAGTGACGGGGACGTAACACACAAGCATCGGTTGTCAAGTGATGTTAGGGGGACAACCACAGACACACTAACACACACATACATATATATATATATATATATATATATATATATATATATATATATACATATATACGACAGGCTTCTTTTCAGTTTGCGTCTACCAAATCCACTCACAAGGCATTGGTCGGCCCGGGGCTATAGCAGAAGACACTTGTCCAAGATTCCACGCAGTGGGACTGAACCCGGAACCATGTGGTTGGTTAGCAAGCTACTTACCACACTCTTTAAAGTTAATAATAATAATAATAATAATAATGTTAATAATAATAATAATAATAATAATAATAATAATAATAATAATAATAATAATAATAATAATAATAATAATAACTTGCTGGACCTCTGCGAAATTCACGGAAAACATTAAAAATGTAAACATCTGTAAACAGTGTACTGACGCCATGAGAAATGTTTGTGTATTATGACCGACTGTCTTTACGTTCTGAATTCAAATTCTGTCGAAGTCGACGTTACCTTTCGCCCTTTGGGCTCGAGAAATTGAGTACAAGTTATGTACTGGCTCGATCTAATCACTGGCCACATCCCCGTAAAAGTTTCAGACGTAGAAAAGTATATTCTGACAGTTACATAATATCAAAATTAATGTAAAACCAATGACTATATAATCTAACCAAAATATCTGTTATACAAACGTAAACGAAATTACTATTTAACCTTAGAATACATCTTATAATTTCAAAGAACCTTCTTGGTTTAGTGGTACGGAACGTTTTTCTGGTATTCTTTTATTCTTTTACTTGCTTCGGTCATTTGATGGTGGCCTTGCTAGAGAATCACTCTTTAGTCGAAGAAATTGACCCCTGGACTTATTCCTTGTAAGCCTAGTGCTTATTCTATCAGTCTCTCCTGCTAAACAGCTATATTACAGGGTCGCCAATGCACCAACATCGGTGTGAAGCACTGATGGTGGTGGGACAAACACACACACATATATATATAACTAATTGGCGGGCAATTTAAACTGGCCTTGTACATACGTGCATATATATGTATGTATGGACGTTCGTATATGTAAGTATAACGTTTGTTCTGCATATATATATATATTTGCATTTATGTGCTTTGATATATTCAACCGATGATGGCAAAGCTTATTTAAAGCAAAGCTAGAAATCCAGGATCTTGAATTATTCAGTAATTTTTTTTGCTAGTCTATTTTATCCCTCTGTCTTATCTCATGGTGCAATATGAACATTTAAGGTGGTTTTTAGAATCAGGGATTTGACTGGTATTTCGGCATGGTGGTGTTCCTCAAACACCCTTATTTTTAGTTATAAAAATTATTACCTTTGTATGGTATTTTTCCCATGCTGGCCACTTGATAATATCGATATTTAAATATCGATATTATCCTTATTTATAATATATATATATATATATATATATATATATATATATATATACATATATACATATACATATATTGACCTACCATAAATGGCTAATATGAGTTGAATGAGACATGCATATCTACATGGCCAAAACAGCTGTAAGATATAGTCTATATTTATATTTATGTTCTATTATATGTATTCTACTTATTGTATAACGTTACTATGTACACTCCTTCATGTACACTGCTTTACCCTGCATTATTATGTTTAACCTTATAGTCTCTTATGTGGTGGTTTAATAAAGTATGTGATTGAGTATTATCTGGTAATTGATATTTGATTTCGATGTATTTCTCCATTTTCTTATTTTGTATATATATGTATATATGTATATATATATATGTACCTCATTTCTTCTAATATATATATATATATATATATATATATGATAGGCTTGTAGGTAGTAGTGATGGTGTCTGGTGCGATTTTGTGGTTTGCTAGTATGCCGAGAAAGCTCCAGCACACAATCATACACATACATGCACAAACAAACACTAACACATACGAGAGGGAGACAGACAGACAGACAGCAAGTGTCAGATAGTTCACCTCCCACCCTCCCTCCCGCCTCTCTCTCTCTCTCTCTTCCTTTTTTCCATTGACTAGAATTGTTTTAGTTGTCTTCAAAAGTGAAATTGACATCCAGTATTTACTGTAATTATCTACTGATTGACGTATCTACTGTCTCTCTCTCTCTCTATCTCTCTCTCTCACACACACACACACACACACTCTCTATCTCTCTCTCTGGCGCTCTTCCTCTCTGAAATATTTAAAAAGAGAAAACGAACGCTGTCACCACTCACTGTCTCTTTTACTCTCTCTCTTTCTCTCTCACTCTCTCTCTCTCTCCTTCTCTCTTACTTCCTCTCTCTAGCTTTGCCACTTCTTTGAAGTGTGACACACACCAAGGTACAATAAACAAAAAGTTAGCGTATTAATATTATTGGTGAAAATAATAATGACAATAATAATAATAATAATAAAAATAATAATAATAATAATAATTATTATTATTATTATTAATATAATTATTATTATTATAATTAACTCTTATATAATAATAATAATGCTCTTTGAAGTCCATATTTGTTGCAAAGTGTCCAACGTACAAGCCTGGCTATATCATTGTGGCGTCTCTTATATTCCTTCTGGGCTAGTGGCGTACACTGGCTGGTAATATGCCTTACGGTGTCACCGTTTTGTCCACAGATTCTGCACTTTTCACTTTCTGATATGTTGTCTATTCTGCATTTTATGTAGTTTGTTGTTAGTGCTTGCTCTTGGGCAGCACAGATTAGAGCCTCCGTTTCCGGTTTTATAAATGCCCTGATGCAGTACCAGGCAGTGGCTCTCATGGCTTCTGATCTTAAGTGATTGGAAGTATTATCATGTACATTGTTTTGTCTTGGTATAAAAGATGGGCTACAGCAAATATTCTGCTCAATACCACAGATTTTCTTGTTAATTGTTTGACCGTAACCAGTTTAGCATGTCCCTTAGTGGCTGATCATATATGCACCTCTGATCACGAGCAGAAGTAGTAGGGAGCATCATAGCCATATGTTGAGAGGAATTATTTCGGATTTGGATAATTCACCTCTGGAATTATGCAAACCCGATATCCTTTACCATCCTTACACAACCCTTATTCAAGGATGCATTGTGCAGGATGGAATATTCCACCTAACGAAAGTTTATACTTGGCCCCCACCTTTTAGGTCATGTGCTGTTTATTGTGATATAAGATCACCTTGTGACCCCCTTCGGTCAGACACTGACCATGGGTTTGCACCTAGAGAGTTACCCTCTGAAGCACAAGTCTGGGCAAGGTTGTTTTATGGAAGACCAGCAGTCGCCCATGCATACCGGCCTCCCCTCTCCACGTCACCGATGTTGTCCAAGGGAAAAGCAAAGGGGCCGATACAGCTTGGCACCTGTGACGTCGCAACTCATTTCTATAGCTGAGTTAACTGGAGCAACTTGAAATAAAGTGTCCTGCTCAAGAACACAACACGCAGCCCGGTCCGGGATTCGAGCTCACAACCTCACCATCGTAAGCTCGACGCTCTAACCACTGAGCCACGCGCCTTCATATAAGATCACCAAGTCACACACATATGGTTGTGATGCATGTGTCTGGTGTATCATTATCAGACGGGTAGTCATGGTGATTATATTGGGCTTCGTATAATTGTACTCCAGTGTCACTTTGTTAATTATTCATTTTCGCATTAGTTACATTTCATCGTCAAAATACAGTTTTACAACAAATTTCATGCAAGCTTTGACTGATTATCTTGGACAAAACTAAAAATATGTAACGCTTGTTTTTTTTACATGCATGTACATTTTGTAAGTAGAATAACTATACTGAAAATTGCAATTTATGTCAATATCTTATCCTGTATCTGTAGAAGGAAAATAAAACTTGTAGATATTTCGTTCTGGGGAGAACTTCGTGGAAATTGGCTCAGCTAGCTTAATTTTACTGTTTAAGCATAAATTTAACAAATTATAGTAATTACTATAGCGAAAGTGGTTGCTTACATTTACTACATTTCAATTCAATTCAATAAATGTAAAAATATGTAATAAAACGTTTAAACTGTGCTTCTGGGGTTAATTTAGTTGATCATTCATACGTTATAACATATGTCTAAAAGGATTGAAATTATTAATTTGTCATGTTAATATAATTAAGTAGAGTATCAATGTCCGCTGGGGAAATCGTCTCGTTTTGTTTCAAACACTATGTTAAATAAGGTTATTTAAACAATCTCATTTATGTCTGACAATAGCAATCAGTGACCTATTCTAAATTGTTTTCAACGAGAACTCTATTGATGATTCCTTCTATTATTTATCAAAATCAACCAAAGAATAGAAATTTTCGCCAAATCAAGATTTGGCAACCAGTAACTTTCTTTTCAATAAATTTGTTTCAATGCTTTTGACTTCTTTCATTATGACACCCTGCGAACTTTCATATAATCTCTATTTCTATGCGAAGTATAATGACAATTCGAGTCTACAGCGTGTTACAGATAAAAATGACGCGTTTTCATGAGAAGAATTTTGCTTTGGTCAGCTCTTTGAAGGATAGCGGCCTAACTCTTCGTCTTGCAAATTTTATTTACACAGAAATTAATAAAAACAAAACTTATAGAATAGCTGAAATGGAAATTTGAGAATGAAAGATCAATATGCAACATGTGAAGATTCTACAGTCGTATTTAGCTGCCGTGGATTCCAAAAATATGCTACTTGTTCAGCAAGGAACATAATATATTCAAGCCTGGAGACATACATTTAAAAGCAATCAAACGAAGTTTACACCCATAATATCGACATAAATTCTTTCACGTGTTGAACTTCCAGCAATAGTAGTACCCAAGGGAGACAAAGAGAGAGAGAGAGAGAGAGAGAGAGAGAAAGAGAACGATAGAAAGAGAGAGAGAGAGAGGAAGAGGGAGAGAGAGAAAGATAGATAGATAGAGAGAAAGAGAATGAGAAAGAGAAGAGGGAATCAATTGTTCTTTGACTCATTTTGTAAACAAGATGGATGAAAAAATTGCTATCGGCAATGAAGGAATGGTATAAAGAATATATATTCTGCCGGCCTGTACACACAACTACTAAAACATATGCTACGGTTAAAGGAATATTGTTCTAGCAAAACGATTAAAAAAACATGTCTTTGGCCACGAAAAACAGATGCCATATTGAAAAAATGTACCAATAAAATGTCCTAGTAGTTGCGGAAAAATGTACCAATAAAAAATGTACCAACAAAATGTCCTAGTAGTTGCGGAAATTAGGTAGATAACAATCGGTCAAATATAAACCATAGATTGCATAGCGATCTAAACAAATGAGTTTTCAACGACTGCTTTTAGAATAATATTTTACTTCATATCATAATAAAAATAATAAATGCGCCCTTTTAAATCCTCGCCAGGCTCATGGGCCCAGTTTCCCAGTTTCTATGGCGTATGTGTTCCCCAGCTGGACGGGACGCCAGTCCATCGCAGCGTTTCTCATTTTTGCCAGCTGAGTGAACTGGAGCAACGTGAAAAATAAGTGTTTTGCTCGAGAACACAACGCGACGCCCGGTCCAGAAATCGAAACCACAATCTTACGATCATGATGTTGACACGATAAACACTAATCCACGCGCCTTCAGACTTGATGTCATAGAATACATATAATACTGATCAACATTAGATAAGCCTCCTAGTTGCGAAAAAGCAGAGGCCACAATCTTTGAGACATCACGTGTGGTTTTTGTGCCTAGACTTCAGATACACGTAACCCTTTGATTTTAGCAGTATGCATAGAAATTCCGCTGCCCATTTTGATGTAGGACATCGGCCATAATCTTTTCCAATCTCATTAAGAATATTCTGACATTTCCTTCATTATTTCTGCATTAACGTCGATGAAAATCTTCTTGCAATATGCTCTCTTGTAGCTTGTTTCCTCATACTGGTCTTTGCAAAAATATTCTTGCCTATCATCATAGTTCATATATCGCCTTCTCGAAAAATATCTCTCACGTGTTTCCGATTAGTGCCAGCTACCTATTACAATCTGAAGCCTCACGTCTTGCATTCAATCCTTTCCTCCAGAGGTAATGCTTCCCGTCGTTCTTGATTTTCCTGTCATTATTTCTAATTCTTATTTCCTCTTTTTGCCCATTCTTCAAATTTGCTTGTATTTTCTCCGTCACTCGATTCAATTCTCTCTGTCTTTTTTTACGATGATTGCTCGCCGTAAGACACCAAACCTGGAAATGAGGCCGTCACCGAAGAGGAGACAAAGAACATCCATTGATGCTCTGGTAATGCGGGCTGTCACCCCACCCTGCTGAAACCACACACATCGAATACGTTTGCGTCGTAATTCAGGCACGCACAGACAAGTTGTTTATCATCTCGATGTAACGCTCGGAGTTCACAGAAACAGCATTTCCATTCTTGTCTTCCAAATAGTAAGGATGATGACGACAGCTTTACCAACAGCATACCAGACCGTCACTTTTGAGCTGTTTAGTGATCTTTCGTGCAGTTCTCTCGGATATTCAAGAGCCCTATAAAGACAGTTCTGTTGATACATCATGCCACTGAGGTGAAAAATGAGCTCCATCACTCGATTACAAAATGAGGTTTTTATTTGCCTCAAAAATTGATTCCATTTGACGTGCAAAGTTAAACCGCTGTGGATAATCCCAGGGCTTCAACTATTGCCCAGTGACCAATTTGTACTGGTGGAAATACAAATCTTCATGCAAAATCGACTTACCATCGATTACCGATGCCAAGTACAGTGGAAGGACACCGAGCAGAGTGATTCGGACTCCGCATCGAAGATTGTCTGACGCATTCCACATTTTCCGGGATTCCGTGAATCCCACACCACCCGTCTCCTATTCATTAGTGTACCTCGTGCATTCACCCAACGTAAGCTTGTGTTACGGGTTGGGACAGCCTAAATTCAGTGAATGCTGAAGGGGAGCCGAAATTCACGCTAAGCGGTTGTGATAGACTCGTTATTCTTTACGTAACAGTCGTAGGCAAACGCGATACTCTATCGTCCATAGTGACCTGGCTTTACCTGAACAAAGAAAAAAAGACATCCTAAAACGCAATGGTACCTGTCGGACATATGTCCTTACAATTGGGGCTAATACTCATTTCACAAACGTCCGTCCTCTCTATCCAACCCAGTCTATATATATATATATATATATATATTATATATATATATATATATATATATATATATATGTCTATATCCATCCATCTATCTATCTATCTGTCTATCTATCTATCTATCTATCTATCTATCTATCTATCTATCTATCTATCTATCTATCTATATATCTATCTATTTATCTATCTATCTATCTATCTATCATCTATCTATCTATCTATCTATCTATCTGTCTGTCTATCTATCTGTCTATCTATCTGTCTATCTATCTATCTATCTATCTATCTATCTATCTATCTATCTATCTATCTATCTATCTATCTATCTATCTATCTATCTATCTATCTGTCTGTCTATCTATCTGCCTATCTACCTGTCTGTCTGTCTGTCTGTCTCTCTCTCTCTCTCTCTCTCTCTATATATATATATATATATATATATATATATTATGTGAAATAGAAAGATGAATAATCTTGTAGTGGATTAATCAAAAGTTTAACCGATACCTTAGTAGCAAAAATCACAGCAGTGAACAGCACGGTTGGAGGTACAACCATCTGGCGTTGCAACCGAGCGTTGGTGCGGATAATTGAACTTAAAACATTATTGGTGAATTGAAGAAATGGAGCTGAACGCAGATTGAACAGAAATCGTTTTATTTCATTCTACACGTGTTTCGAAAGGCACAAATTACCAAAATCCGATTGAAGAGAAAGACACAATATGGTCCCATTATTCAATCGGATTTTGGTAATTTGTGCCTTTCGAAACACGTGTAGAATCAAATAAAACGATTTCTGTTCAATCTGCGTTCAGCTCCATTTCTTCAATTCACCAATAATGTTTTATATATATATATATATATATTTATTTTTTTTACTTGTTTCAGTCATTTTGACTGCGGCCATTCTAGTGCACCGCCTTTAATCGAGTAACTCGACCCTGGGACTTATTCTTTGTAAGCCCAGGATTTATTCTATCGGTCTCCTTTGCCGAACCGCTAAGTGACGGAGACATAAACACACCACCATCGGTTGTCAAGCAATGCTCGGGGGACAATCACAGATACAAGCATACACGCACGTACATATATATACATATATATATATATATATATATAAAATAATAAATATTAGGGAATAAATCCAAATTTACAGGGAAAAAATCAGATTTAGGATTAATCCAATTTTATAGTAAATATTATAAAATATTATTAGAGACAAAACCACTATTTTGCAAAACAAAACAAGGAAAGACTTAATCAATACATAAATTTTAATAAATAGTCAAAAAAACCGCCACTACAATTGTTTCTCTGTCTTGATCGACAATCTTCAGGTGGACTTCCAATAAGTCAGTTTCAAATTATGAAGTCATAATTTGAAACTGACTTATTGGAAGTCCACCTGAAGATTGTCGATCAGACAAGAAACAATTGTAGTGGCGGTTTTTTTGACTATTTATTAAAATTTTATGTATTGATTAAGTCTTTCCTTGTTTGTTTTGCAAAATAGTGGTTTTGTCTCTAATAATATTTTATATATATATATATATATAGAGAGAGAGAGAGAGAGAGGCACAGAGAGAGAGACAGAGAGGAAGACAGACAGGTAAATAGACAGATAGATAAATAGATAGATTTATAGATATATAGATAGATAGATATATACATATATATATAATATATATATTATATATATATATATATATATACATATATACACTTATATAAAGAAGCCTTTTTCCTTTCCACATATTTTAATACACCATATTCAGTTACAAACACTTCACATCGTATGTCTTCTGCATATTGGTTTGGAAAGATACTGACATATAATTTTCCAATGGAGAATTCTGACTTGATTTCTCTAACATTTTTTTTTTTCTGGAAATAGGGCAAGGAGGTCGCGCAATGTCATCGCAATGCGGATAGATATTCAGCTGCAACTCATGGTAGAACTGGGATATAAAGATCATGCACTTTATGTCATGTAAATCTCAAAATGATAAACAAGTAATCAACATTGTACTGTATACTATCTCTCCAGATATTCATAATGCCGTATCTGGTAACATTTACTAAAATGTGAGAATGCAAGTATATCATATGATGGTTTCAGATTCCATGTTCAACGTACAGATATTTAGCAGTTTGATTGCACGAAAAGTTACAGGAAATTGTATCTTAACTTCAAGGCACACTATCTTACTACATAACAACCGACGCGTATGGAAATGAAACCTGTGAAGCTGTCTATGTAATATCTTCAAATGGAATACATGAAATTAAATAAAACAAAAGGAAAATGAAATGGTAATAACGCATGTCAGCCTCTTGATTTCTTTGAATACATATATGTGTACATGTACATGTAACACACACAACACACACACACATACTCACTCACACACACACACCACACACCACACACACACACACACACACACACACACACACACAGAGAAAGACACTATATCTATATCTCGTATCTGTATCATATATCTATTATATAAAATTCGTCCTGTCTGTCAGTTTGTGTGTCTTATAGGATCTCGGGCATTCTCCATCCGATTGCGCTCAAATTTGATATATAGATACCGACGGAATCAGGTGGTGTATAAGTCTTGAAAAAAATTACAAAATCGATTCCAGGTGAGAATGCGATCGATAAAGCTGTTTTTGTCCTGCTTTTCTTCCGTCAACCTGTACATAACTGCACCTTCCATTTTTTGTTGTTTTTGTACTGCTTAAAGGCACGTTTCTTTCCTGCCAAGCTTACTATTTAAACCATGTTTGTGTTCTCCCAGTAATCAGCCATATCATTACTGGTACTTTAAACTCTTCGGTTGCATATTTGTGTGAATAAAATCGTTTTTCTTTGGAATAGATGAAAGTCTATCTTTATGTCTTCTTTTGCTGGTGTCTCAAATTTAGGTTAAATCAGTGTTTTTCAAAGAGGAGACCTATGGGACGGTGGGACAAGTTAATGTTTGACAACACAGCACTGTCCATTGGACGGGGGGCGTTTTGCTCGTGTATATCTATAGGGTAACCTACGTAACAGATTTGGAAACTTGTTAAAGTTACGTATTTAGCAGCCCTTAAGATTTTTTACCCTCAGTGTAGTTTCACCAGACATATCTATTTCACTTGAAGAATTGCAGAGAAAGATGTAGGCAATTTATAAACACATCAAATCTAGAATCTCCACAGACCCGGAATACGATAACTGCCGTACTATAGTTTTTAACATTTTATTTCTTATCTGTGCTGTGTATGCAGAACGTATTATAACGAGAGATTATTCTACGGGGAAATTACCTGTGCGAGCGTCCAATCACCGAATGCCAATCAAATCTCGCTTCTACGATATATAAAACATTAGTATCTTTTTCCGACATAGATGTCGCAAACAGCCGGCAAGCTTATTTATAACTCATATTTAAGGACGGAAGTAGTGTTAATATCTGAACCTAATCTTTATATCAAACTTAACATGCATGATTTATTAGGACAACGAATAATGCATTATTAGCCTTGAGAAATTCTCTGATGTAGGCCTGTGGTTCATAAAAGCACACTCACAGAGCGTGGCAGAAGAGAACCATGTGACGGTCACCGGAAATGCGATATCACGTGATTGCATTGTAGTGGAAGTCATCCATGAGAAGCTTAAGGCACGAAATTTTAGGGGAGGGAGTCAGTCGATTAGATCGACTCCAGTACGCAACGGGCATATGGCGCAGTGGTTAAGAGCGTTAAGAACCCCAAGGTTCCGAGTTCGATTCAAGGCAGTGACCTTAATAATAACAAGAACAATAACGACAACAACAACAATAATAATAATAATAACAATAATAATAATAATAATAATAATAATAATAATAATAATAATGATAATAATAATAATATAATAATAATAATGATAATAATAATAATAATAATAATAATGATAATAATAATAATAATAATAGTAATAATAACAACAACATCGAAAAATACCTTAGGAATGAGAACACAGGGTCGAAATTTCCCCAAGACATCTGATGAAATTTGGACGGTATATCAGCCGAAACGTTGTGTTAACAACAAACAAGATGAGGACAAATATGCGTCAAATATTAATAATGTAAATAATGGAACTTAATTTATTGACCCCAAAAGAATGAACTGCAAAATCGAATTCGGCGGAATTTGAACTCAGAACGTAAAGACAGACAAAATCCCGCTAAGCATTTGGCCGCCTAGTCTAGGCACAAGGCGCGAAATGGAGGAGGAGCCAGTCGATTAGATCACTTCCAGTACGCAACCGGTACTTAATTTATCGATCTTAATTTATCGTACTTAATTTATCGATAAGGATGAAAAGCAAAGTCGACCTCGGCAGAATTTGAACTCAGAACGTTAAGACATGCAAAATACTAGTAAGCATTTCACCAGGCGAGCTAACGTATTTATTTCTTTACTACCCACAAGGGGCTAAACACAGAGGTGACAAACAAGGACAGACAAATGGATTAAGCCGATTACATCGACTCTAGTGCGCAACTGGTACTTATTTAATCGACCCCGAAAGGATGAAAGGCAAAGTCGACCTCGGCGGAATTTGAACTCAGAACGTAGCGGCAGACGAAATACCGCTAAGCATTTCGCTAACGTTTCAGCCAGCTCGCCGCCTTCGTGAGGAGAAATATTAATTCAGGAATTTCTCCATCAAATCATATGTCTAGCGGGACCCATTACACACTACCATAATGAAGAATATTGCAACTAATCAACATAAATTCTCCATCAACAGATCTTTCGATAGATAAATGCTTTGATACATACGAACAAAGTGCATCATGCAGGTGTGAATGTGTGTGTCTGTTGGCGGGGGTCTGCGCATTATCTGCATGGATATACATGTGCATATACGCATGTATTCATATTCGTGTTTATATTCATAAATTTGTGCGTGGCAAGAACTAATGAAAGGGAGATTCCAGTTAGCAGTTTTCTCCTTTGAACTTTAATAGATTTGTTTTTAATTTATACTCCCACACATCGTATAGATTCGTTATATATTCATCCAAGACAGAGACAATTACCTATTTCTTTATTACCCACAAGGGGCTAAACACAGAGGAGACAAACAAGGACATACATAGGTATTAAGTCGATTACATCGACCCCAGTGCGCAACCGGTACTTAATTTATCGACCCCGAAAGGATGAAAGGCAAAGTCGACCTCGGCGGAATTTTAACTCACACGTAACGCAGACGAACTACCGCTAAGCATTTCGCCCGGCGTGCTAACGTTTCTGTCAGCTCGCCGCCTTTAGACGGAGACAATTACCGACGTTCTATGCAGCAGAGAATTTTCAGCATGAGACAAATGGTACCCTTGTGAACCGACAAATAAAGTGTATGTGTGTGTGTGTGTGTGCGTTTGCGCGTGTGTGTATGACTGAATATATGTATGAATGAAAGTATGTAAGTTCCCATATTTGGAAATGTTAGGAACCAGAAGATGTACCAATACCTTTGCGATCGAGTGTCAATAACCTAACGGCCAATGCTCATAGTACAATTTAGGTGCAGTACGGCCTACGAAAACGGATATATGATTGCAAAATCTGATGAGAATAGATTCAAAATTTCATTATTCAGAAACAAAATCTGTTATTGCCAATATATATTCTCTCGTGAGTGTGTAAGCTATTATCCGTAAAGGAGAAAAAAAAAAAAAACTTGTGTGAGCTTACCAGTATGCAGTGTGGCAAATCATATCAATTTATGTCTAGGTATACGTTAATGGTTAAGTGAGAATCCTATTAAAACTGTATTTTTGTATATAGGCCTTTCAAAGGCATTAGACATTTTAGAAAAAATAAATTTAAAAATTGAATCATATATAGAGATGGCAAATACAGATGAAAGCCGAAAATGAAAAGCAAAACAGAAGAAAAAAACGATGGTGAATAAGATCGACTTACCAACTGGATATGGTTGAATGCTTTTAAAATTGGAGTAATGTGTTTGACACGTTTATAGATTAATTTTCGTTTTGTCGTAAACATTCCATTGATTCGTGATTCATATTATATCGTTGAAAACAATTTTTCCCTCTCATTTTTTTTCATTTTTTTAATACTTTCTGACAAACAATTTAAAATTGAGATAAACGCCTACGCTGTGTATGTGTCGAAGTAATGGCCAAATCGTATATTGTACACGTGCGTGTGTGTTTGTATATATATATATATATGTATTTATATTTGTATATATATATATATATATATAAAGGTACATGAAGCCCAGTTACAACTACAGCCGGCTATTACCAGTAAAGGTCTTAGTTGCCAATTTTGTACTAGACATTGTAGATCTTTAGCTGGGCTAAAAAGTCACATTCGATCACAGCACCAGTAACAGTTAAGCTTCGTGCAATGGCTATACTCGATAACGAGGGGGCAGTCATAATAATAACCTGAATCCAAACAAAGAAGAATAAACAAGAACAAACAATAACGCGTGGACGTGGTACAAGTACTGTATTATCAGACACTCAGGAAAGAAAGGTTAGAGGATTTAACTTTTCGAGCCTTGCTCTTCTTCAGAAATAGAGGGAAGTCCAAAGGAAGGGACGATGGAGGAAGAAAATCGCCAACGATACACACGCCGTTGCATTTAGAAATATATATATATATATATATATATATAGCTGGAATACAAAAAAATAAACAAAACAAAAGACGAAGACAGGTGTGTAAACAACAAACATACATAGTTTATCGCTTGGAAAGTGAAGAAGTCTTTTACGTTTCGAACCTACGCTCTTCAACAGATATAAACACAAATAAGCATAGAGACAAAATAAAGAAATGGGTTAGTGGCTAGGGATCAATCATGGCGAATCCCGGAGAGAGGTAATCAGAGAGGAGAGCTAGGTGGTAGTAGAGATAAAGTAGTGGTGATTCCAAAACTAAGGTGCGCGTGCATGTGTACGTGCGTGTGGAGAGGCTGGTGACCATTACATGTGCGTGTATACATGTGTAGGCGTATGGATGATGGTGTGGTTACTGGCAAGTGGTCAGTGCTGCTGTGTGTGGGGTGGTATTGTAGTGTGTGGTATTGTAGTGTGTGGTTTGGTGGTGTGTGGTGTGGTGTTGTGTGGTGGTGTGTGATGTGTTGTGGTGGTGTGTGTGGTGTGCTGGTATTGGGGTGTTCAAGAAGCAAAAGTGGGCTGGGGTGAAGGTGGGTGTAGGGGTGTGGTATGTGAGAGTGGGGGGTCAGATGTTGGGGTAGGGTGTGGGTGTGGGGTATGTAGGGGTATGTCGGAGTCGAATGAGTGGGATGGGGTTGGCTTGCAATGTGATGTTTAGAGATGGTGGGGTTGGAATGTGTAGGGTTAGGGTAAAGATGGAGGGGTGACAATGAAGGGAGAGGGTACTAAATAAAAGGTTAGTAAATAATATCTGACTTAAAGATTGTGAATAGAATAGAATATTTGAATGTGATTTCTGACCTTCTAGAATGGCTCTTAGCAGTGGTTGTCGTGGTGGTGGCAGTAGCAGACAGATGAATTGGATGAGAGGGAACTAAAGGAGAACGAGGAATAGGAGGAATTAAAAAACGGCAATGAGAACATAGAATCGTTAGCACGCCGGGCGAAATGCTTATCGGTATTTCGTCTGCCGCTACGTTCTGAGTTCAAATTCCGCCGAGGTCGACTTTGCCTTTCATCTTTTTGGGGTTGATAAATTAAATACCAGTTACGCACTGGGGTCGATGTAATCGACTTAATACCTATGTCTGTCCTTGTTTGTCCCCTCAATGTTTAGCCCCTTGTGGGTAATAAAGAAATAGGTATTAAATGGCAGTGATAGGAAGAGAAAAAGAAACAAAGAGGGAGCAAAGTAAACATTTAAGTTAAAGGGCATAAAAAAGATGAATAATACGATGCTTTGCGTATTACATAATTAATCGTAATAAAAAATGGAAAGAAATACGTAAGAGGTGAATGCAAATAGAAAAAAAAGAAAACATGGCAATTTCCTCGACAACTATGCAGATCTAGAAGAAGCATACCTACGGTATATTTAAAGTAAAAGGAGCTTTATATATATATATATATCTTTAATAAAAAACATTTAATAAAATGATGTAGAACGAAACGATTGTACCAAATTACCGGAGTCATTCTTGTTGCTTATTTTGATTATATATATATATATATATAATATATATATATATATATATATATATATATAATATATATATATATACATATTTATACACACACACACACACACACACATATATATATATAATATATATATTATATATATATATATATATATATATATATATACATATATATGTGCTCATACATATAGATACGCACACAGACACACACACATACACACACACAGACATATATATGTACCTCTAAGTTACTGCATATATGTACTTCTATGTATGTATGAACGTATGTATCTAGCTACCTATCTATTCACGTATCTATATCTATTCCACACGCATAAAACCTCTTACTAACCTTCGTTTAGTACCAGTACACTATTTTCTATTTGGTGTCATTTATATACGTAACTTAAGCATAAATTTCATTGCTATTACTGGATGGCGTAAAGTACAAAGAAATATCGAAATATAGTATTATGCTAGTACCGCAGTCACCTTATATATTTTATCAATATTTTATACGAAATTAGCGAATTTAATTATTGAAGCGACGTGTAAGTCATAAATAGGACAACAAACATAATATTCAGCTTCCTCTATCTTTCTTAGACTCAGTTTGCTTCTGTCTGCTTAGTTACTGTACTTTCACTTTCTCCTCCTTTCTGTTGTTATTCTAATTGTACAAAGTGATATATAATTCATAAATTTCATTCCTACTTAATTGGCCAAATTATCTGTATTTAAACATCTCCGTGTATATACCGCTTATCTGCGTATGCGCAACAATGCAGGCACTTTCACGAATAGAGAAATTAAGAATGATATAATTAAATATTTACATATATTCATATATCCATACATCTTTAGGTATGCACATCTGTACTGATATATGTATATTACGCAGGCAGGGAAAGATGCATGCATACATACATACATACATACATACACATCTGTATAGATATATGTATGTTGCGTAGGGAGAAATACATGCATACAGATGTATGTACACACCAACACACACACACACACCACACACACACACAGAAACACAGACGCACGCACACACACACACACCACACACACACACACATATATATATATATATATAATATATATATATTATATATATATATATATATATATACTCAAAATAAGCAACAAGAATGTCTCCGGTAATTTGGTACAATTGTTTCGCACTATATCATTTTATTAAATGTTGTAAGTATTACAACAGATTTAAGATGCTGAGTACTCATCAGCCAATTTTAGAGGTTTTCCATTTATACAAAAGTTTTCAAAACAAGTGATTTGAATTTTTTTTTATTGATGGAAAACCTCTATAATTGGCTGATGAGTACTCAGCATCTTAAATCTGTTGTAATACTTACAACATTTAATAAAATAATGTAGTGCGAAACAATTGTGCCAAATTACCGGAGTCATTCTTGTTGCTTATTTTGATTATAATCACCCCACAAATTTTTATGGATAACACCATACAAAATTCTGGTGCATCTAAATTAAGTACCATATTCATTCGAATCTAAATATTTGCTGAACTTATATATATATATATATATATATATATATATATATGACGTGGCCGACCAGGCTATCAGTTGTTACACAGCTGTGTTAACCTTCATATGACGCCACGTCAATGAGCAACGTGAAATATGCTGGTTTGCTCACGAACACGAGGCACGACCCATATATAGCAATCGTTCGCTATATATATATATATATATATATATCACCGTGGTCACCGTGACCGACCAGGCTATTAGATGTTGCTACACATTGCTGGTCACAATGCGCTTCTTTGATGCAAATGTGCTGTTAAATCATTTACACCTTGCTTTTTAACATCTTGCATACGCTATATCACATTTAGCTCACTCTGTAATCATATTACGTAAAAAAATGGCTACTAACAAGTGGTCTATAAAGAATTTAAAGCATCCACTGGTAAGTTTTAGCGATATTCCTCACTTTTCCTGAAAATGAAATCTTCTATGAATTTACGCTCTTCTTCGGTGAATTTCGCGTTTTTAATTGGTCAAGCATTGTGTTAATAATTTTGTTATAAAGCATTCTATAATGTTGTTGGGGATCAATTAATTTATTCCCAGATCTCTTTATTTCGATTGCGGCCTCGATCCCATATTTTTTCCCAATCGTATCATAAAATATTGAAAATTCCTCGAGTTTATTTTTGAGCACAGTTTCAATTTTTATCTATTTGCTCTTTGCAATAAACTTTGTCATGGCTTTTCGCCCGAAAGATATTAAAACAGACATTAGTGAAAGAAAATATGTCACTAAATACTTCTAGAAAAAATAAGAAATCGGGAGCTTTTGAATTATGTAAGAATACATCCAATAGTAGAATTTATTGTGGTCTCACCCCATGCTTAAGGATTTTCAATGATGTTTGCAAAAAGGCTAATGTTTTGTAAACAACTTGCACATGCAAGTGCTACCAGCCAAAAGCCAGCAAGTAATCAGGAGAGAATGTGCGCCGTTTCAGGGATACCTCTCGACGGCAACATTGCGCACCGGCGCCTCACTCACTGTCATGAGGCCCCGCTTGCTAGATCAGCTGGTTATCAGATATAGCTCAGTATTCCACTCATCGCTCATTGTCTCTTTTTAACCAATGCATACGCCATTTTCTGAGACGTTCTCAAAATGTTCTTCCCATTTTGTAATCTGTCCTTGTTGAGCGCATTATAGTGTAGAAAAAATATTTGCATCATTTATAGAAGAGCGTGTTTACGAAAGAACTAAACTTACGGCATGAACAACGCAATGAAGAAAGATTGCACATTCATATTTCTTCTTTGCCTTTGGCTGCAACATTTTAAATGTCCTTCCATTTTAACTGCACAATCATAGATTTGTGCATTTGTTCCCACTCTTCCACGTTTCAAAACATGTTCAGATAAAGCATTTGTTGAGCGATCTGCACTAACGTCATTAAAGCCGATACATCGTTCTTTAATAACACAATCTCTGATAACACAACGTAAAACAGTTGACAGACGCGAAAAATTCGATACACAAGACGTTTCCCCTACAAAAATAGCTACAAATTTAGTCTTCTTCAGTTAATTTTCTATTTCATCCAATATAACTTTTTGAACTGCATCGATTATGTCATTTTGAATTCTGTTTGCAAAACTTGAGAAAATAAGCTGTATGAAATTGGCTAGCGAATTTTTTGTCATATTTACTGATTAAATATAAGAGTTCTTTATAATTTCCGCGATTATTAGATTCCTTAGATATAAAATGACCCTGGGATGATAATTCCTGCTGACCGAAAAAAGTAATCAATCGTTGAAGAATGGATCTATTTCGTCTGAATTTTTCATTATGTTGTATGCTCTGTGTTTTATACGCATCCAGTTGCAAGTCTATAAGAAACTTCCCAAATAAATGTTTTAAGATCTATTAATGATTTCATATGTCTTCGAGAACGTTCATGTTTTAGCACGGGCATATGTAGATAATTTAAACCATAATAACCTGTATCACTCCAGACAGAGTTTTCTAAACTATGTCCTCAGAATAACTTATTTAGAATAGCACATTCAGTTAACCATTTTTTTCTTTCATTCATGCAAATTAGTCTGAAATTGTCGAATACATTTCTTACTAGAATTTCGCAAATTAGGTAATTTCGGCGTAGGTTTGCCATCGCTTATGTTTGTTTCCATTCAAAGTCTATTTTGAAAATGTATTTTCCGACAGGTCTATAACACACATTTCTGTCATTTCGACTAATATTTCGTAAGTTCAAAAGATTTTATAAAAGAAATATGCACACGCACGTGTATGTGTGCGTGTGTGTGTGTGTGTGGTGTGTGTGTGTGTGTGTGTGTGTGTGTGTGTGTGCGTGCGTGCGTGTGTGTGTTTGTGTGTGTATGTGTGTGTGCATGAACTGAGAGTCAATCTGAATAAAGCAGAAGATAATCTTAACAATTCAACGAAGCAACGAAATATTCTCGCCAAAAGAGAGAAGTTCCAATTTATATGAGACAGATAAAACGTACGCAAAGGTAATAATAAACAGAGATAATTAATAATTTTGCTTTTTTGGCAAAAGTTGGGTCCTAGTACTGTGAATGAAAGAACCGATGTACATAATAAAGAACTTTAAAAGGGGTTTTATTAGTACCTATTCACTGAGGTCAAATGGTCAAATCCATTCAACCACGTGGTCAGTCCTTATTGATAACAATTATAAGAACTGATAGACAGTAATATTGACAGACAGAGAGAGGAGACAAAAAAAAAATCCTTCATGCATTTTTAATATTGCATAACTTCGAAGCTATTTTTAACGGGATGGGAAATGAGGTCAAGTAGAGCTGTCTTCAATAATCCGAGTAATGCTATATTTGTGTTGCGTCTCACCGTCTTCTTTGAAGCAAATTATCGAGTTAGTTTTGTTTTCAATGCTTTTACCAATTTTTCGATGTAGTTACAAATAACTTACGTTTTAGATATATATTTTTGATTTATAAGAAATAAATGTTTATGCAATGCATGGTGTGCATAGCTAGAGCGTACATCACAGGTATATGTTTACACAGATAGATAGATAGATAGATAGATAGATAGATAGATAGATAGATAGATAGATAGATAGATAGATAGATAGATAGATAGATAGATAGATAGATAGATAGATAGATAGAGAGATTCATTCAAGCCTAATTATTATGTGGTGTTTCATCACTTTACATTATTGTATAACCACGACCTTTCTTCAGGCGATATATGTCAGTTTGTTAGCCAAATCAAGATAAGCTTTGATAGTAAAAATGCTTACTCTTATGGCGTGCTTTTATGCTGATGATTGAAGGCCATTTATGGCCTTAGAAAATGGCGCGTTTCCCCAATAATATGAAGTCATGTAATACCACATATCAATTTATACAACTGAACAAGCTACTGAAGTGCGTGTAAGTTGAAGTGTCCATTACATTTTCTTTAGTTATGTGTTATCTATATATATTACTTATGTTGGATTTACATCATTGATATAAGTATAGATTTACGGGATACCTGGGTTTGGTTTTATCATAGAAACTCTTAAATTCCTTTGATTTCAATACGTTAATCGTTAGCATCTTTTTGGAACATCTATACTATATTATACTTTCTATCCATCTATCTATCTATCTATCTAGCTACCTATCTAACTATCTATCTATCTATCTATCTATCTATCTATCTATCTATCTATCTATCTATCTATCTATCTATCTATCTATCTATCTATCTATATATATATATATATATATATATATAGCAAAAACTGTCCGATGAACGGCAACGGGAAACTCAGAGTAACAGGTTTTGTTGAATTTTCTAATGCTTTAAATAAAGTATTATATATCTATATATATATGCATATATAGGTGTGCGTGTGCTTAAGTGTGTGTATGTGTTAGTTGTTATTTATACAGTTTCCACTTATATTTTCTTAATGATGCAGTGAAGTTGGGGGATCTTTGAAAAAAAAGAAAATTCGTAGCCCTCATAAGAAAAATACAAATTATGACTATCACTTTATAACTTCATTAATACCCTTTCGATTTATTTTGTTACTATATGCGTTTCCTACTTATCATTAAAGGACCATAAATATCTGCTTAATGCGGTACAATCTCCTGTATTGTTTTTACAAACGTAGCCACACGCACACAAATGCACACACATGAGCACACGAGCGCGCGCACATGTATATATATGTGAGTGTGTGTGTGTGTGTGTGTGTCTGTGTGCGTGCGTGTGTGTGTGTGTGTGTGTGTGTGTGTGTGTGTGTGTGTGTGTGTGCGTATGTGAGTCCGTGTGCGTACGAGTGAGATATACTTTGTCAGTTGATTATGGCGTTGTCCTATCAACTGCCAAAACTATTTGAAAGTGCGAAACAAGTGGTGCTGAAGATTATCGTGCTCTTCATTTGCTGATCTATGAAAAGAAGTACTTGAACCAGAAGGCACTTGTTTAGCGTGTGCGTAACTTCTCTTTCTTACGCTATATTTTCAACTAGTCTCAAGGACCTGAAATCATGTTATTTCGTTGTCACATTTGCATGTTATTCCCAATGACACAAACAAAAGTCCGACTTACGTTGAACCAAGTTCTTCAGGATTTAGTAATTTGTGAAGACTATAAATGCGTGAGCGACGCTTCAAATACATTTGTTTTACATTATCGGCTGATTTTTTGTTAATGCGTGTGTGTTTGTCTGTGTGCGTGTGCGTGCGTGTATCTGTGGGTACGTACATGTGTGTATATGTGTGTGTTTCATGCTTCGTATATTATTCATTATATTGTTTACATTTTTTCTGACATTATCGGTTGATTTTTGTTAATATTTCTCATCCGTGCTGATTGAAGATCAGGATACGTGAGACTGCTCCGGTTCCTTCTGTTGACCCCACTCACATCTATAGTGCAAAAATAGCGGTCAACGCCATGGTTTGTCGGCTCTCTCCAAACCATGGGAATTCCATACTTCAGAAATCTTTTCTTCCCCTTGGTGCATTAGCGCAAATTGTCGGTGCATGCTTCGCATACCATATGTGGCGCCGAAGCTTTATCCTGTATACCAAATTTAATACCAAAATAAGCATGATAAACACGTTTTATGAAACGTGAATGGATTCGTGTTAAGAGCAATGGTGTATTCAGCGCAGATGTAGCAGAATACGCAGGGCTTACATTTAGTGGTGGAAGCCATTTCATTCACCTGTTAGATTAAAATACCAATTAGTTATAAATAGGCGAATGCAAGCTCTTCTGAGTTCGTTTATTTCAAGACATAAAAAAAAAAAAGAAATTTTCATCATATAAAGCAAACATACACGTACATGTATAGAAAAACGTAAAAAATTACATGTGGACGTAGTTCAAAAAAGCTGACCTGATTGAGCAAAACTAATGTGATTTTAACATCAGAAATGTCTTAAATCAGCTAAAAAAAAATTAGACAATGATTTTGTTGTTGAGCAGTACGCCGTTATATATATATATAGCTATAAATCGTCATATTGCTCAATATGTTCGCGACTGTCTGATGATCGGCTTCATGAAATGCTGAGTAACAATGCGTAGACAATTCTCTGCTTCAATACAATGATATTTTACGCCAGCTCTATTTTCCGCACATTGTTTGTATGTATGTACGTATGCATGTTTGAATGAATGTGCGTGTATACTACGTATGTTACTAGGTTGATTGATACATACACACATATGTGTGTGTGTGTGTGTGTGTGTATGTGTTATACATATGCCAATACGTATGCATATGTTCGTGAGTATGTTTATGCTTGTGTGTTACTAGAATTGCAAGTTATATACTTTTCAAGTCATTAGGTGGCGAGCTGGCAGAAACGTTAGCACGCCGGGCGAAATGCTTAGCGGTATTTCGTCTGCCGTTACATTCTGAGTTCAAATTCCGCCGAGATCGACTTTGCCTTTCATCCTTTCGGGGTCGATAAATTAAGTACCAGTTTCGCACTGGGTCGATCTAATTGACTTAATCCATTTGTCTGTCCTTGTGTGCCCCCTCTATGTTTGAACCCTTGTGGGTAGTAAAGAAATATATATATACTTTTCAAGTCATGTTTAGATGATAATATATTCAGTTGGTCTACGTTCGTATTTACAATGATTATTGCGTAATATTTGTATTAAGAACATTGTTCTTATTCAAATACGTCAACGACATTATAGGCTTGTTATGACAACACTTTGGTGTGAAAATATAGCAGTCGTTTAAGACAGGCGTCATAGGAATATGCGCTAT
>NC_042998.1:16103530-16138530 GCF_006345805.1 Octopus sinensis
TATCTTTCTAAATGGTGCCCAGATGATGATCGGCTTTTTATGCAAATGAGACCAGCTGTGATCAGATTCTGCTGGAAAATTCAGTCTTTGTTTTTTCTAGAAATGATCACACATCCTTCATTTTATTTATCCTTGCTTTTCTATCAATAGCCAAGCTGTTCGAAATAAGTTAGAATGCGTAGTATCATAGATCTGCGTAGTATCATAGATCTGCATAGTATATGTTTGTGTGTCTGTGTTTGTCCCTCTAGCATTGCTTGACAACCGATGCTGGTGCGTTTATGTCCCCGTCACTTAGCGGTTCGGCAAAAAGAGAGCGATAGAATAAGTACTGGGCTTACAAAAGAATAAGTCCCGGGGTTGATTTGCTTGACTAAAGGTGGTGCTCCAGCATGGCCACAGTCAAATGACTGAAACAAGTAAAAGAGTAAAAGAGTAAACGAGTATCATATACTTTCCGTTGACTAGTTGCTCTTGAACTTCGACTTGCCAAAGAAATTAGAAACTTACTGGGAGTAAGATAAAACCTTGTTTGTCCATAAAAATAGACATCGTTTATAAGAAAGATTTAGCAATATTAACAGAGATAGTTTTGTGAAGTACAGGACTCACAGAATTTGCTTGTTCCCATGCGCTGACGTTGCTGAAAGAGAACTAGATTTTTCATGGCATCAGTTGCTGAATTTACTAGCATAACTGATGCTCATGTTAGTAAATCATGGCTGGATTTGGTCATTCCTTTCTTTTTACGTAGATCGGTAGTGACTCATGTTTTTGCCCGATGTAACTGCCAAGCATGTATTGTGACAACCGTATGAGATCATCATAGACACAAATGAAAATACCTCAGATAGGCTATGCACATGAATATTATATAACATTTACATAAACTCGCAAAATTTCTGTCTGGCAAATGATATGTAACTTTTACTTTTCCGTATTTACGTAACTGAATTGTACGTAACAATATTCATACGAAAAGCTGAGTAAGTCATTTGTATACGTTTAACCGCTGTTACTGTTTCTACACATCTTAATTATTCCTCTGATGTCTTGATGATTAGTGCTATTTTTTGAAGTGCCATTAATTACAATAAGACACACAGACATACACAAATATATCCTACATATACAAGCATATATTGATTAACCATCCGCGCCATCATATATATATATATATATATATATATATTATATATTATATATATATATATATATATGTATATATATATATATATAATATTTATAAATATAATATATATAGATAGATAGATAGATAGATAGATAGAGATAGATAGATAGATAGATAGGAGATAGATAGACAGATAGATGGATAGAGAGAGAGAGAGACAGATAGATAGATATAGATATATACATATATATATATGCATATATATGTGTATATATATATATATGTGTGTGTGTATGTGTGTGTGTATATATAGATAGATAGATATATACACACATATATATATATAAACAAACATACACATATAAGTGTGTGTGTGTATATATATATATATATATATATATTAATATATATATGTAAAAGTCAGCGAGCGCATACAAACGGAAGTGTGTTAATGAACATCAACGCACATATGAAAGATATGACTTAAATATAATGGTGTTTAACTGAATGTTTATAAAATTGAAGCAAGTATTTGCTTACATCGAATGACAGTTATAGTAAAGTTTCTGAAAACATCACGACATGCTTTTGTGGACAGCACATACTTGATAGGAGCTTTTGACCTGACGCAGAATGCCACGAGCAACATACATTGATGTAATACATCATCCTACGCATGTTATTTACGCCTGGAAATGCGTGGAACAAAGATGGCAACGACTGAAAACGCTGTAAATGGAAGCAGGAATTGCTGCTAGCTTTTTACACTCTAATTCACGTAAACAGTACATGAAGATTATATAATAATTCAAGAACTAAAATCAATAAAAGCATAATATTAAAATGGCTGATATAAAGGATGTGAGCATATTTTATAGTATCTCCGACAAAAATGATACATGATAAAGCAGGAGTGGGGGTGAGTGACAGTCACAGACGCTAGATGTAGGTGAAATGTAGTAAGGAATTTTGCACTGTAGCAGCTGACATTTCAATCAGAATGAAACTTCAAATTTTTATTCTTAATTATATTCATAAATTACACCCACGCACAGAAACACACACATGCGCACACAAACACGCACACACACGCAAGTACACGTATATATAAATATATATATATATATATATATTCTTTTTTTTATATATATGTATGTATATCTCTTTATAAATAGATATGCATAAGTATGTATATATACACACATATAATTGGACAATAAACGGTCTTCTTTTGGAAAATGTAGTTTATGTAGAATTTTGACAGTAAATATATACACATATATCACTTTTACGTTATAGAACAATTTACATATTAAGCACATTTCTGGAAATTGTTACGTATATATTAATTGCTCGTAGGGAGACTGTATTTTCTTTATGCAACCATACTATCCTGTGCTCAGTATATTAAATGTTTTAAATGGTTTTAATATGTAAATTGCTCCATCCAATAATGTTACACAGCTAAACGTAGCTGCCACTGGAAGCAATGTGTGCCTGGATGATTAGTGGGTTGGGTGAGCTACTGAGAAGGAGCATTAGCTCACCAAATATGCATATACACCGTTAAAAATGTTATCTTCAATTGCATTGTTTGCTTATAAGTATTCGTTGTGTGGTAAGTAGGCGGCGAGCTGGCAGAAACGTTAGCACGCCGGGTGAAATGCTTAGCGGTATTTCGTACGCGTTACGTTGTGAGTTCAAATTCCACCGAGGTCGACTTTGCCTTTCATCCTTTGGGGTCGATAAATTAAGTACTAGTTACGCACTGGGGTCTATGTAATCGACTTAATACCTATGTCTGTCCTTGTTTGTCCGCTCTGCGATTAGCCCCTTGTGGGTATTAAAGAAATAGGTAAGTAGCTTGCTAACCAACCACATGGTTCCGCGTTCAGTCCCACTGCGTGGCATCTTGGGCAGTGTCTTCTGCTATAGCCCGGGCCGACCAATGCCTTGTGAGTGGATTTGGTAGACGGAAACTGAAAGAAGCCTTTCGATATATAATATATCATATATATATATATATATATATATATATATATATATATGTATATGTGTGTGTGTGGGGGGGGTTATGTGTCTGGGTTTGTCCCCCTAGCATTGATTGACAATGATGCTGGTGTGTTTACGTTCCCGTCACTTAGCGGTTCGGCAAAAGAGACCGATAGAATAAGTACTGGGCTTATAAAGAATAAGTCCCGGGGTCGATTTGCTCGACTAAAGGCGGTGCTCCAGCATGGCCGCAGTCAAATGACTGAAACAAGTAAAAGAGTAAAGGGAGTAAAGAGTAGACAAAACGTCGTTCCTGACAGCCGTGGTTGTAAAATTCTATAGAATATCAAAAGAAACAACGGTGATTGCATCGCTTGCTCTGCTGACGCAAAAAAGTAGGAGACATACAAATACGTGTATCTGTGTTAGTGTGTGTGTGTGTGTGTGTGTGGTTGTGTTTGTGTGTATCTGGCTCTAATCTTACAAGGTAATAGTATTACCCCCTGCGAGTGTCATAATATAATTTTTAATTTCATTTGGATTGAAATAATGTAACATTTTCTTGAAGATAATCTTTCTGTAGTCAACTAAAGTAACAGACGTTTTATAACACGACTTCTACGACGTTACATTTTGTATACGAGTGTCTCTGTAGTGTGTGTGTGTGTGGTGTGTGACGTGGGTTTACAGTTCATTTGTACAGTCACACTCGGAAGGCATTAAGCACAGTAGTCAACTGGTGCTTAATTTGTTGACTCAGAAAGAATGAAATTACACTTGTATATATTACACTTATATATAATATATATATATATATATATATATATTATATATATATATATATATATATAAGTCCTGACCCCGGGACTTATTCTTTGTAAGCCCAGTACTTATTCTATAGGTCTCTTTTTGCCGAACCGCTACGTGACGGGGACATAAACACATCAGCATCGGCTGTCAAGCAATGCTAGGGGGACAAACACAGACACACAAACACACACACATACATAAATATATACATAAATACGACGGGCTTCTTTCAGTTTCCGTCTACTAAATCTACTCACAAGGCTTTGGTCGGCCCGAGGCTATAGTAGAAGACACTTGCCCAAGATGCTACGCAGTGCGACTCAATCCGGACCATGTGGTTGGTAAGCAAGCTACTTTATTTTAGAACATTTGCCATAAAGTCAGTACGCAGATTAAGTTAGCTTTGCGGGCTGGACGAGGACATTAATGAGGTGAATGATAATGAAAGAAAGATGATAAAGATTGGAGAAGACAGAAAGCGCCCGCCGACTTTTGCTTCTCTAAAACATTGTTCTTTTTAAAAAAGATAAACACAAAACGAGGTATTAAACCTCTTACAATTTTTCCAATTTTTGGACTTACCAGTCCATTATTAATACAAAACGAGGTATTAATCCTCTTACAATTTTTCAATTTTTGGACTTAAGTCCATTACTAATAATACATGTCGTCCTCGAAATAGCTTATGCTCGCGCCCTCCACCATCAACCACGCCTCCCTCAGAACGTAGTCAAGTTCCGAGTTCGCGTCGCCCGGGACCAAGTTATAATCTTCATTGAGCTCCTTTAGCCCTAGCGTCACGTCGAACGCCACGGCCTCCACAGCTCCCTGCGGAGGCCATTCGGGGTCCTGTGTGAAGGCTAAAGGTGCTCCCTTGTAGTGTTCTTCCATCACTTTTTCAATGTCTCCTCCTCTATAGAAGAGGACCAATACATTAAGTTCTTTCGTTGGCGGCACAGTTTCCGCCAACGGTATTCCTTCCCTTGTCGGTGGCACAACCCCACCGACGTAGTTCCGCGACATTCGGTGCTACACTGACAGCGGTAATGTCCCGTTTTTCTTCCTTTTTTTTTTTTTTCCCTTTTAAACTGAGGGAGGGTGCGTCTCCTCCGTGGCTGGAAGATTCGCCTTCCTCTCTCATCCCTATTATCCTTTGGTGAGCACCCATTGTTGCTCACCTTCCTCTTTCGGCCTCTGTTTGAGGAGTCCTCTGCTTTCTCGGCCGTTATCGTTCCCTCTTCTAGAGGGGTTTTACTTAACTGTTCCGGGATCCTATTTTGTTCCCGAGGACAGTTCTTCTTTATGTGGCCGGACTCCAAGCACCGATGACACTTAGGGGGGCGACCCTCAAGCATCACCGGGTACCTGCACCCGGCCATTTTCAAAAAATCTGGAAGAACCAGATTGGCTGATTGGGTCCACAGGGTCAAAATTGCTTTTGACCCAACCCAAGCAGCCGCAGGAAGAACTTTTACATTGAGGAGCTTAGTTTCGCTGTCACCCAGACCCCGGCGGATTGTCTCCTCTATCCACTCGGGTTCTATTTCGGGTGGCAGTCCGCAGATCCAAGCTTTCATCAATTTCTTGTTTTTGTACGTGGGCAGGAATAAGATTTCCTTACCCTCCAAGGGTTTGCTAGCAAATTTGCAAGCCTCTTCAGGGGTGTCAAATAGCAACCACACCGTTGCATATTTGACACCCCTGGAAATGAATTTAATTGTTGGCAAATACTTTTCCAACTCCTTTTCAATCGCCGTCTTTTCGAATAGGGCGATGGTGTCAAGTGCCTTGGAGTAGGCTCTCAACACCACCGTCCTATCTTCACGGTCTTTTAACCACTTTTTAGGTGGTATGATTTCCCACTCCAAAAGTTTGTTATTTTTCATTGCCATGTTTTTTTTTTAAATATATTCAAATTAAACTCAAAAGCAGGAAGAAAAAGTTCAAAAGTCCAAATAAAATTTGATAGATTTTTGAAAAAACAAAAAGGAGAAAGCACAACAGAAGGGAAGAAATTAACGGAAAGTCGCAATAAAGAAAAAAAAACAAAAAGGGGGGGGTTAAATGAAGTTCAAAAGAAAGTTAATAAACAGAAAAGACACAGCAAAAATATTCTGGTCTTGCGGTACTCCCGGCCTGGGTTGAACCTGGAACGCCGCAACTGCAACACAACCTCCACAAAAATGGGCCCGAAAGGTAATCCAATAGTGGCTTATTTTATAATTTTCTTGCGAAGTAGTAACACAAGCAAACAAATTAATTTTGCGGAGGGGCTACGCCTCCTCAAAAAGCACAATTCTCACTAAAGAGTGAGACCTTAGACACGACAACAGGCAGAGAAATATATCTGAAGTAAAGTGAAGTCTATTACCCCCAAAAATATTAATGCTAGATAACGTTAACTGGTAAATAACATTAAGCAAGCAATAAACTCACTATGCTTCTAAAATACAGAACGTCTTACCTGTCGCCGAGTCAAAAGTTCAACATTTCACGTTCAAACACGTGACATTTGCAGGAGCAAAAAACAACACGTCTGTCTGGTAAGCAAGCTACTTACCACACAGCCACTCCTGCGCCTATATATATATATATATATAAGTGTAAATATTCTTTAGATATATACAAACACTCACGCACACACAAACACATGCACACATACGCCCGACATCCTATAAATAAAAATATATATTTTTGATTGTCTTGCTTCATTCTAAATATTTAAATTTACATTTCAGATGACGAAAATTCTCTATTGGTAATGAACCCACATCACAAACAATCCAAGGTGAACATCAACATTTGCACCAGTTTAAAAGATGACTCGGAAGATGCTAAAACATCACTTCTACGAACTCACGTGGCTTTGTAAACTTTTATTTGAATCTCATGTTCTTTCTTTTAACGAGTTTCAGGGCCACATATCCAATATTCATTAACAAAGCTTATTTCGCTGAGCTAATTCACTACTGGACAGTATACGTCTGTATCATAAATGCTAATAAATATTTCCTATTTATAAATTATTTTTTTACTAATACTCATAGAAAAGTAATATTTTCCCGTCGGTAATTTGTCATACTGAATTAGTTTGAGATATCTCCTTTACAACGGCTATATTTCTGGATTACTACACAATACATTATTACATACACCCACACATACACAAATACGTATATAATATATATATATATATATATAATATATATATATATATATATATATAATATGTATGTATGTAAAGCAATAGACGAAGTGTGTTCAAGTATTAATAGTATAAATGATATATACATATGTATGTAGGTGTGTGTGTATGCGTGTAGGGATAAAATATATTTTACATATATGGATATGCTTGTGGAAAGGCGCACAAACGCGCGCGCGTATTACACACACATATACCTGTCAAGGTATTTTACTTTTTAATCAATCAAACGCTCCTTTTGTTTTAGTTATGTCAATCACACACTTTTTCGGTATCTGTCTATACGAATGTTGACACATACAACCTCCGACACACATATCCATTATGTATATATACATATATACATATGTATATATACATATGCATATATATTATATATATCATTTATGTATATATATATACGTGTGTATGTATATTTATGTTTGTTTATATATATATATTTATATATGTATGTATGTTTTGGTAATATATATATATATATATATATATATATATATATATATATATATATATATATATATATATATTATATATATATATATATATATATATATATATATGTATATATATATATATATATGCACTGCCCTCAGATATATTTGTATGTATGTATTATTGAGCTTATAAAACATTTTATTCTCTAAAGATAATCCTCCATTCCGAACTGATATCAACTTCGGGCTCTATAAATTTGCTTTCCACCAACAATCACATTACTATTGCTAATAGAGTACTCTAACCCATAGTCCATCTCCTATTAAATATATCGGTAATACAGTTTCGTCGAATTAAGTTGGAATCTCCTCTAATCTTAGTGTTGTTTGTTCATTTTGCTGTAACTTACGTTAGCGAAATCGTTTACAATGAATATAATAGCAATACTATTATCAGTGATCTAAGTGAGAGATGAGAGAATATCTAAACAGCATTGAAAGCTTTGTCAAATATGTATTTTGCTGTGTAATAACAATGTACCACATATACTGGCATTAATAATCCAAATAATAATAACTAGTAGTTCTCGTATAAATTCCACAGTTGTTTTGAAAATTGTATGATGAAATTGTATACTTTTCTGAAGCATTTGATTGTTTAGTAGATGTAAATCTCCACACATAGGCGCAGGAGTGGCTGTGTGGTAAGTAGCTTGCTAAACAACCACATGGTTCCGGGTTCAGTCCCACTGCGTGGCACCTTGGGCAAGTGTCTTCTGCTATAGCCCCGAGCCGACCAAAGCCTTGTGAGTGGATTTGGTAGACGGAAACTGAAAGAAGCCCGTCGTATATATGTATGTATATATATATATGTGTGTGTATATGTGTTTGTGTGTCTGTGTTTGTCCTCCTAGCATTGTTTGACAACCGATGCTGGTGTGTTTACGTCCCCGTTACTTAGCGGTTCGGCAAAAGAGACCGATAGAATAAGTACTGGGCTTACAAAGAATAAGTGCCGGGGTCGATTTGCTCGACTATAGGCGGTGCTCCAGCATGGCCGCAGTCAAATGACTGAAAAAAGTAAAAGAGTAAAGAGTATAGGTACTGAATAGGCAAACAATGAATGAATGAATCAATAAATAAGTCAATTAATCATTCAATTTCTCTATCACTCCTTCTTTCTCTCCCTCTCCGAATTCTGCGCCTAACACATTTCTATCTCCTTCTCTCTATTCTTATATATTTCATCAACTCCCTAACCAAACAGCTTAATAGTTAACACGCTTACCTCTCAGTGCTGACATAATTCTTTCTCTCTCTGTCTCTCTCACTCTCTCTCTCTCTCTCTCCCTTTCTATCTGTCTCTGTCTTCGCATCTCCCATGAACTAACCACGCGCAAGCATCTCATATTCGGTTTAGCGTAATAACTATTATATTAACAGGTGTCGCTCCCTCCGTTTTCTCTTGCTCTTCGTCTCACCTTTCAACTAACCACAAGACGGCTTAATGCACTTGGACTTAACGCATAGGTATATAAATGATCTCTATTATAGATCGAAGACCTGAGACATTGGGAGAATGGGATGGTCGATTACACTGATCCATGTGTGCAAAGGTTACTTATTTTTAAACCCCGAAAGGTTGAAAGACACAATCAACCTCAGCGGAATTCGAACTCAGACCGTAATGCCTGAAGAAATATCGCTATACTTTTTATCCGGAATCTTAACAATTCTGCCAGCTCACTACACTAATGTTAATAATGATTCTGGTGACGGTAGTAGTAGTAGTAGTAGTAGTAGTAATAATAATAATAATAGTAATAAGTCCTATATAATCTTAACAAGACAAAATGAAGTAGATTGACATGTAATTTTTAAATCTGTGGAAGTCACGCTAGATTTGAATATCGTTCAACAAAATTCTCATGATAACTATGGTTCTGTTCTGTTTATTTCTGTATAACTTCTGGAGGAGTTACCTCAGTCCTGTATAATCTTTAAAATAATGAAATAGACTGACATGTAATATTTGAACCTGTGGAAGGCACGCTAGATGCCGAAATATCGTTCAACCAATTTCATACGATAGCTATGGCACTCCGGTATCTGTTTATTTCTGTATAACTTCTGGAGGAGTTACCTCAGTCCTGTATAATCTTTAAAATAATGAAATAGACTGACATGTAATATTTGAACCTGTGGAATGCACGCTAGATGGCGAAATATCGTTCAACCTATTTCATACGATAGCTATGGCACTCCGGTATCTGTTTATTTCTGTATAACTTCTGGAGGAGTTACCTCAGTCCTGTATAATCTTTAAAATAATGAAATAGACTGACATGTAATTTTTAAATCCGTTTAAGGCACGCTAGATGCCGAAATATCGTTCAACCAATTTCAAGAGATGACTATGGCAAATTCGGTTTATTCTTCTATAAATTCTGGAGGAGTTACATCAGTCCTATATAATGTTAACAAAACAAATAATGAAATAGAGTGACATGTTGTTTTTGAACCTGTGGAAGAGAGGCTAGATGCCGAAATATCGTTCAACCAATTTCACATGATAACTATGGCATTCTTCTATTTATTTCTCTATAACATTTGGAGGTTTTTCCTTAGTCCTATATAATCTTAACCCAAAAAATAAAACTAATAATAATAAAATAAATAGACTGACATCTAATTTTTGAACCTGTGGAAAGATGCCGAAATATCGTTCAACCAATTTCACATGATAACTATGGCATTCTTCTATTTATTTCTCTATAACCTCAGTCCTATATAATCTTTAAAAAAAATGAAATTGACTGACGTGTAACTTTTGAACCTGTGGTAGGCACGCCACATGCCTAAATATCGTTCAACCAATTTCAAATGATGAATATGGCATTCTTCTCTTTATTTCTGTATAACTTCTGGTGGGGTTACCTCAGTCCAATATTATCTTAAAAAAAAAAAACAGTGAAATAGACTGACATCTAATTTTTGAACCTGTGGAAGGCACGCTAGATGCCGAAATATTGTTCAACCAATTTCACATCATAATTTGGTACTCTTCTTTTTATTTCTGTATAACTTCTGGAGATGTTACCTCGGTCCAACATAATTTTAGGAAAAAAAAAATAGATTGACATGTAATTTTTGAACCTGTGTAAGGTACAAGAGATGCCGAAATATCGTTCAAATAATTTCATATAACTATGGCATTCTTCTGCTTATTTCTCTATAACTTTTGTAGGAGTTACCTCAGTTCTATATCATCAGAACGGAAAATAAAAAATAAAATAGACTGATATGTAATTTTAGAACCTGTGGAAGACACGGTAGATGCCGAAATATCGTTCAACCAATTTCACATGATAAATATGGCATTCTTCTATCTATTTATTTCTTAATATTAATAATAATAATAAGAAAAATAAAAGTATTCACTATTGATAGTTGTGGGATGAATCCAAATGCCGACTAGATCACTTGTACAGCAGCAACTCACGATCTGCCCAATTTGCGCCAAGAAACATTATATATATATATGTGCATATGCGTGTGTTTGCGCATATATATATAAATGTGTGTGTGTGTGTGTGTGCGTGTATTTCTTTCCTGATATTCATATATTTAATTTTTTACTACCCACAAGGGGCTAAACACAGAGGAGACGAACAAGGACACACGAATGGATTAAGTCGATTACATCGACCCTAGTGCGTAAATGTTACTTAATTTATCGACCCCGAAAGGATGAAAGGCAAAGTCGACTTCGGGGGAATTTGAACTCAGAACGTAACGGTAGACTAAATATGATATTCTTATATTTACGCCGAATCATATGGTCATATTTTTATATTCAGAAAATCTCGTTTAATCTCTCCTTTTTTCCTGTATTTCATTAATCTCTCGAATTAAAAATTCATATGCCAGGACATTCTACGTATATTCAACATGTTTGGATTCCTCATTTTCTATCTATGAAGACTCTATGTATAGTTCTGTAAATACAATAATATCTTACTTCATTCTCTTCAATTTAATTTACATTTTCTCTGTCACATTGTTTTATTTTATAATTTATTCCTCTAATCTGTTATCACCAGAATAGTCGCAAAATTGATTCTGTTTATTCGATTAACAACGATAAAGAGTGAGACGATTTTTCTATTTTGTGGAAGAGATGGAATTCCAGGATATATAATGCAATAATTATCTAATGTTTAATCTAATATGCTATGCAAACATTTTGTTATAATTTCGTTATTTTTATTTGTAATTTTCGCTTATTGCTCTGTTTCTTCGTTTAGTTTTGTGGATGAACACTGTCGTAAGAATGGGTAACGCATTTTTGCACCCGTTCGAAACACAGTCATGAAAAAGAAGAGAAAACTTTGGAAAGATTATTATATCGCTTGGCGCCCTGAGTTCGAATTCAGTTAAAGTCAAATTTTTATATATTTTGTCGATATAGTAAAAGTGTCGGGTGACAGAATTTGTTCGTCGGGTGAGAATACTTTGGGTATTATATCGTTTTTTTTAAAAACTTTTTAACATTGGTGCTAATCTTTCGTTTTACTTTCGACAACGGCCGCTCCGTGGAAAAATGGATTTGGACAACTGTTGATCCTAACAATGGCTATTACTAGAGGCTGCATTTGGAGGGTATCCTTTCATGTACAAAATAACAGTGTTTTCTGACGGACGGAATCTACGAATTGCAATGGTTTCATTACAGTTGTTTAATGCACTAAAACACAAAACAATTGCAATGAAAACGACAGCTATGTTGGTATTAACACGTGTTAAAGTAAGCATTAAGGTAATAGTACCCTCAATAACTAATAGTATATTCAAAGAGTTCTATATATATATGCTGGTCTGTATATATCAGACTTTCAACAGAGGTAATATCAGTGCCTTGTGACACGTTTGCACGCTCTTTCAAGCTGGTTTTAGGGAGGGAGGCATCTCAGAATGGAGAATGTTTGCAACAGAGATCCCTATGCTAAAGTCACTGGATGTACAAGGTGGTGGCGTCAAATCGGGAGATATTGACGTCTTCCAACATAGTTGACAATAGCATGATTCGAAATCAGAACGCAAAATACAGGGGTAAATAACAGAAAGTATCCAGTCCTACGGTCATAGATTTTCCTCGATCCATCACTTCAGACTTGTAATGCTTATCTGCCTCGTATCGATGAAATGCATCTTTCGCCTCTGGAACTTAACACGCTGTAAGCAGAACTATATACTACCAGGTATTCTATTTGACACTCAACCCATCTTTCAGAAATATCATCAAATGTGCTGGGAAGAGAAGTTTTGTATTTTAGTACAGTGTCATAACAGACTTATCGGCACCGTAATTGTAACAGAATAGTTCACATCGATTTGCTATATAGTTTCATGGCTTGAGAATGTTGGAGATTGTTGCGCCATGAAAATGTGTTCATCTAATATCCAGGTGGCACTTACGAGTTTGTACGCATATGTCCGTGTGTCTGTGCATGTGTGTGTATGTGTGAGTCAATGTATTTCATGTTGTGTCAGTGTTTTGCGTGTCGGTATTTTACGAATATTCTGTGGTAGATAGAAGTTCTCTATTCTGCATCGCCTACAAGCTGAGTGGTGCATAGAAAAATGAACGATATCTTTTAATTTACATCATTGAGTGGCTGTGTGGTAAGTAGCTTGCTTACGAACTACATGGTTCCGGGTTCAGTCCCACTGCGTGGCACCTTGGGCAATTGTCTTCTACTATAGCCTCGGGCCGACCAAAACCTTGTGAGTGGATTTGGTAGACGGAAACTGAAAGAAACTCGTCGTATATATGTGTATATATATATATATATATATATATATATATGTATGGATCTGTGTGTATATATTTGTGTGTCTGTGTTTGTCCCCCCAACATCACTTGACAACCGATGCTGGTGTGTTTACGTCCCCGTAACTTAGCGGGTCGGCAAAAGAGAATAAGTACTAGGCTTACAAAGAATAAATCCAGGGGGTCGATTTGCTCGGCCACAGTCAAATGACTGAAACAAGTAAAATAGTAAGAGAGAGAGAGAGAGAGAGATTTGTAACTATTGTGCCCAGAATAAACGATACTAGCAAAATGTTCATGCTCCTGAAAAATTTTGTAGATTTTGCTAAAACTGAAATTAACTCTGCTGCAGCAGTGACTTCCTTAAATCAACTTATTCCTTCTGGGACCAGTACGAGTATGCTTGTGATTTTGTAAGGTTATTATACATTTGCAGTTAATTAGCCTAGCTTTACAGATAAAATTACATTTTATATACACTCACGTTCCTCACAATGATTTGATAGCCAGTACCAGAAATCAACACATTTATCACATTATGGATGAATTAATTGCTAAGCGTTTTGACGTAAGGTAACATTATACACCATAAGAAGCAATTTGGGATATAAATTTACTCTAACAAGATACGTCGTTATCTACTACATTAAATGTGGTTCTAATACAGATAAAATATCAAGATTTAAAAGTTGACAGATTAAATAGACTGCGGTAACTAGCATGCGATACTAGGGCTGTTTATTTAATTGGTGACGCACTTGTATCTTATGGCATACATGCGAGGTTCCATAACTGTCAAGTTTTCCTAGTCTCTAGTTTCAACTTTATATTATAACTACAATCACTATTACAATAGTGTAAGAGATTTGTGGCGAAATCTGTGTGATTAAATATAATATCAATTCATGTCGTATTTGCGCAGTATCTTCTATTAATAATTAGTTTCTCCCAAACATTATACAAAAAAAAAAAAAAGATTTAACTTACTGCTAAGCATTTAGGAATTATTTATGAAATATGCTCTTCGAAATATATCTTATAAACACACGCTTAGATAGGATAAAAAGATAAGGACCCTTTTTGTGTTATAAATACTCACAGGGCCGCTTTCCCGGTTTCCGGGGAACATGTATTCCCCAACCTGAACTTGATGGTACTCCGTCGCCAATTATTCAATTTTGCTTGCTGACTGGACTGGAGTAACGTAAAATGAAGGGTCTAGTTCTAGAGTGGAACGCGTCACGCAGTCTTGGAATCGGAAACAAAACCTGACGATGAGGAGTTCAAAAACACTGACCACAAAGCCACACGCTTCCAGACAAATGCTACAGGTCTTTAATATATGTTTGACATCGATGTATATATATATATATATATATATATATATATATATATTCGGTCGTCATTTAAAAAGGGGTGTGGAATGTGTGGATAGGGTGGTATCAAGGAAGAGAGGAGGAAGATAGAAGTCAAGAGATGAAGTGGGTGTCACATGAAGGGTGTTGAATCCGTGCGAACAGAGAAAATTAATTCAGGTTCACGGCGAAGGCGGAAGTCCGGATGGCACCTGTGCAAAGACAGTCCGAACACATAGATGTTGTAGTGAATGACCGGTAGAGCGGAAATGGCCCAAGACCTGGGTGTTATTGCCGAGTCTGATATCTCGGGGGTGTTCAGGGAAGAGCAGAAAGAGCAGGAGATGCAGAAAATGACGTTACTAGGTGATGTGATAGGGACGATGATGGGTGCCAGTGAGGATGGTGAACAGTTCAAGATGTAGGGATAAGTGGTCGGGGGCAAGGGAACGAGCTAGGCTGGGAGGTAGGGTTAGGAAAGAAAGTGAACCAGTAGCTCACGCAAGTTATGGACTCATTTGAAAAAGGGAAGGGGTAGGTTAAGGAAGGTGTACGAGGCGGAGAGGTCCAACTGGAGTCACCGCAAGGCTCGGAGAATGGTGCGTTGGAGTGAATGGTTGAGGGTTGGTAGGTGAGGGGAAAAGGACAAGGGCAACAGGGGAGGAGGTGCGGGAAGAAAGAGCAGAGGCATTGTCCACGAAACATGCCCTGGATAGTGGTGAGGGGATATCTACGTAGGATGAAATGGCGAGACATGAGTTGAGAAATACATATGCTTTTTCCAGTGGTAAGAAATCGCTGATGTCGAAACTCTGATTGCGGGTTACTACTCAGAAAACCGGGTCCGTGTGTATCACATCAGGCCAGAGACGGGAACGATGACTTCCCTTCGCAGATACTGACCGAGCACAGAAAGTGTGTCGTTAGCCGGCTGGATGAGATGTCTTCCTGGGGCTATAAACTACAGTAGCATTGCCCCATATGGGTCAGCCACATTTAGGTGGCAAATATACTTCACAATGTCGTGCTGCTAATATTTAATTCTCGCTCAGAGATTTATTATTGCGTATACATACTCATATACATACATACACACGCACAAACACACACAAACACACAGACACAGACACACACAAACACACACACACACACACACACACATATATATATATATATATATATATCAGTCGCCATGATAGATCGGTAGACACTACACACATTACTTTTCTCTCCTTGTTTCTCTATTTGTTTTTTTTTCTGCGTCCCTTTCTGTAAAAGAGCGTGGGCTCGAAACGTAAAAGTCTTTTTCAAGTCCTGAGCGTTATACTAATACATCTGTTTGTTTTGTACACCACCTGTCTTCGTCCTTTGTTTTTTTTCGTGAACTCTCCCCTCTCTCTCTATATATATATGTATATATATATGTATATATATGTATGTATATATACACACACACACATATATATATATATTATATATATATAATATATATATATATATATATATATATATATATATATATAGAGAGAGAGAGAGATAGATAGATTGATAGATAGATAGATAGATCAGAAATACATATAAGACTATTACAAACAATTTAATTAGGAATATTTCGCTTAGACTCTCTAGATTATCAGCTAAAGTTGCTATCTTCAACGATAGAGCTGAGTTTTATAACTCCGCCTAACTTAAAGCAGGCTATAAAGGAAAAATTGCCCATATTAACACCATTTACCTTAACTCTACCTCTATTAATCAGGACATGAAACCAAGTCATAACGACATTAACAATATTAATTTTAGTTCGAATAACAACACAAAATAAAATAATGTAATTCTGAAGCATGAGGGAGTTAACCGTTTTATAAGACCCTTTTTTCTTTATAAAGTTACATCGAGGACTTTTAAAGATAATTACCCTAATAACAATATATATATATCCTAGCAAATCTCTTTGGTTGATAATTCCATGTGGTAAGCAGATCAAATCCGACCTCTCTTGTCAGTTTCGTGATGCTATAGAAAGGAGTATGGCAAAATATGCAAGATACTATTCGATTATTACTTCACACCTTATCAGGATAGGGTTCTCTAACAACGAACATTTTTCACAAATCATCTCTTCGCGTAATAATAAATTGTTAAATACGAATCAACCTTTCGCTAACCTGTCAGCACCACTCTCTTCATAGTCTTCACTCATATAAACAGAAACATACACAGCACCATGCACACACACACACACATCGAAAAGATCATAATAAACAAGTTGATCTGAAATGGAATATACCAATTTCGTTAATATCAACGAGGGGCTAAACACAGAGAGGACAAACAAGGACAGACAAACGTATTAAATCGATTACATCGACCCCAGTACTTAACTGGTACTTAATTTATCGACCCCGAAAGGAAGAAAGGCAAAAATCGACCTCGGGGGAATTTGAACCTAGAACGTAACGGCAGACGAAATACGGCTACGCATTTCGCCTGGCGTGCTAACGATTCTGCCAGCTCGCTGCCTTAAATGGAATATACCAGATTTCAGTACGATAAAGGTAAATCTTTCTATCCGCTTTGTAAAAACGAAATATATTTCATCCGGTTCTCAGAGAATCCTCTAACAAACACGTTTAAAGAACGCGTTTATCGTTGCAAACTTTGGCAAAACATACCTTTATTTCCTATAAGTGATTTCTACCACTCTATAAAATTCGGCCTTTAACTGTCTTCTTACATTTCACATCCACTACTGAACATATCTACTTCCAAGCCTTTACGATTTATTCATATTCACCTATCGCTCTATATCTCTCCACTATTAGTCTTCTGCTAATTTCTTTCTTTCTCCTTTTCTTTATATAAACTCTCTTTGATGTTATATCTATTAACGGTTATTTAAAAAAAAAAAAACTTGCTAGCGTTCCCTTCGTCATATACGCAATCATCACATTCTGTTAAGATGTCTTGCTGATGTGTTTGGTTTCTTTATTTCTCTGATGTGAAGATTGCATTGTTTTACATCATTTTATTCTTTCTGGATTAATACAATGCTTCTTTGAAACATGTGTCGGAAGTAAAAAGATTTGAAAAACACTTGCAGTTAACTCCATTTATAAATGCGTGTGTGTGTGTGTGTAAGCAAATCGAAAATAAACGCACAAACAACAAAAGACAAAAGGTCGTACACAGTGATTGCTAAGATTAAAAAAGAAATGGGTGTTTATGCATGGCTCTTCGGCAGAAAGTGGATAGAGAAAATGTCCGGAAAGAAGGAACAATATAGTCAGTGAAAAGCACGTGAGTGATAAGAAGGCTGAAGTCGTCAGAAATGGAGAGAGGTAGAGAAAGTGGTTTAAGAAGGCAGCAGAACGCGAAAATGACTCTGTGTGTGTGTTTGTGGTGCTGTGTGTGTTTGTGTTAATGTGATCGATGACTCTGTGAAGGGAGTGGTGCTGACAGGTTTAGCAGCAGTAGTTTAGATTCGATAGTGAGAGGTGAGGTGATGATGTCTATGTGCGTGCTTTGGTGTTGCTGCGTGTGTGTCTGCGTATGGTGTTTGAATATGTACGTATTATTGTGTGTCCGGATGAGTGTGTATGTGTATGTATGTATTTATGCGTGTGTGTGTGTATGTGTCTGTAATTATGAGCGCACATGAGTATGTGTATTGATGTGGGTGAAGGGTGTTTGTACATGCCAGCATATGTCTGTGTGCGTTTCTGTGTTATTTCCATCTCTCACGTTCTAGTCGCAGAGACTGGTCAACCTGAGGGTAGAGAAACAATTGAGTAGGAATGGTAGTTTTCGAAATTAATTGCTTAACCACTGTGCCATGATTTTTGCCACACACACACACACGCACGACGGACACACATATGCATGTATATATGTTTTTGTCTTGTGGCTGTATTTGTGCGTGTATTCATACATGTACGTATATATTATCTGTGTTCAAGTAATTGTGAAAATAATTAATGCTCATTATGATTGATTTATGTTGTTCAGCGTCATTTGGGATACAACTCATTCACTTGAAACGGTTCGGTTTTTATAGTTCAAAGCCATGTTTGCATTATACTTTTTGAATATATGAGATTGCTGGAATGTATATCCGTCATCGAATGCTATTCATAATTATCAATCGCATTCCGTGATGTTAATCTGTTACATTAAAAGTGAATCAAACCATCAATAATAATGCCGTACTATAATTCATTCTCGTTGATAGTTTTGGCAGTGTATCAGTAAATAATAGTGGCGATCTGACTAATTCATTTGGACACTGTTTATTCATCATATCAGATGGCTTCATTGAAGCGACTTCAAGAAAATAGGTAAAATATATCCGGCTACTTGCAAGCATTGGCAAATTCTTTTACACGCCTCTCTCGTGCCAAATTCAAATTTGTGAAGTTACGCACAACCCTCAGTTTATTGGATTTTATCACTTCTAGTCCCCATATATATATTTTCATGCTAACCAGAACAATAATTAACATAGCCAACAAATGTATGAGATGTTGTCACATAATCTCTCTCTGACTCTGTCTCTCTCTGTCTCTGTCTCTCTCTGTCTGTCTCTCTCTCTCACTATATATATATATATATATATTATATATATATATATATATATATATAATATATATATATATATATATATATATATTATATATATATATTATTATTATTATTATCATTATTATTATTATTATTAATTTATAAATAAGGGTATCTAAGCGATACCACCATGCTTGAAATAGCAGTCAAAACCTGACTCTAAAACCATGTCATATACTCAATATAGCACAAGGTGAAAAAGACAAAGAAGCAAAAAAACTAGTAAAAGAATTGGATAATGCCAGACCTAAGGTTTCTGGTTTGTTTGAATATATACTTTGCCTTCCTTAGATTATTTGTTGCTCTTTGTCTTTTTCACCTTCTGCTATATTGATGTAGTTTTAGCCTCAGGGTTTGACTGCTATTTCAACCATGGTGGTATCTCTTAGATTCCCTTGTTACTGATTTACATATATAGGTGCACCTTCGAATGTGTGTATTAGTGATTCGTGCTAACCAGAACAATACCCTATTTCTTTACTACCCACAAGGGGATAAACACAGAGGGGACAAGCAAGGACAGACAAACGGATTAAGTCGATTACATCAACCCCAGTGCAAAACTGGTACTTAATTTATCGACCCCGAAAGGATGAAAGGCAAAGTCGACCTCGGCGGAATTTGAACTCACAACGTAACGGCAGCCGAAATACCGCAAAGCATTTCGCCCGACGTGCTGACGATTCTGCCAGCTCGCAGCCAACAAATGTATGAGATGTCACATAATCTTCCTCTATCTCTCTCTCTCTCCACACACACACACACACATAAATATTTATATATGCGCAACTCTTTGTATGCGCATATATATATATATATATATATATATATATATATATTATATATATATATATATATATATATATATATACGTTTATATGTGTAGATGTGTGCATATATCTAAGTAACCAATGGTCCATTGTTGAAAGCTTCGCCAGACAACAACCAATGATGAATGACTTTTCAAATCGCTCATTAAACACTTCTTTATCTGCCATTGTGTAGCTGTTCGCTTGTCGCTGATTCACACAGTTATACACTTTTTGTCAACCACCTATTACCTACCCACTTCTTTATCTAAATAACTGATACAGAAATTCGACTCTCCCTCTAAAATAGACGCAGTACTCAGTCATCCCCTATCAGGACCCAAATCAAAAATCCTTCGCTGATGTCTTTTTTTCTGAATGCTTTCTGTGTTTTGCTTTAATCCTTCTTTTTCATTTCCCACATGAAATATATTATTTTCTTTAAAAGGTTGAAAGCTTTGCTTCCAACGACAGTCATATTTATTAATTGTGAAGCACAAATAAACTCTACACTTATCTAATTTCTTCAGGCTATTTTTAATGAGGTTAATGATTTTTATGATATATTGACAATTACAAGTCAAAAACAATGCTGTCACTCTGAGAATGAAGGTGTCACGGGGTTATACATACATTGACCTGCAACTTTGTATGATAATGATTGTGCTCACATTAGGAAACACTGGCCTCCATTTAGAGTAATACTGAGAGCAATTAGATGTATCTCAGTTTGACTGAAATATGAAAATGAAATCAACCAATATGATAAATTCTAACCTGTCACATTAATGTAAATCGATTGAATGATTGTCCTACAATCATCAGTGGATGACCCAATATGAATCTAGGACACACACCACACTTCTATAAAATTCACGTCATTGAATACAGATTGAATCTGTAATAGATATTGCTGTAACCTTATGTCCCTCTGTTTATCTAATCTTTCGTCGTTCCGTCTGTTGGTCTGTCTGTCTTTATCTGTCCATCTATCTTCCAGACTATATTTTTGTCAGTCCTTATATGTATCTAACTAGCTGTTGTATGTCTGTCAATCTCTCTCCCTCCTCTCTCTCTAAACGCCTAAGTATCTATATGCAAGTCTTTATCTGTTTATTCTTTAGTTGTTTATCTTTCAGCCTATCTATGTATCTATTCATCTGTCTACATCTATATTGATATCTTATTATATATATCTCTCTATTTCACCTCTCCATTCTCCGCATATGAATATATGTGTGTGTGTGTGTTTCTGTGTGTGTGTGAGTATTTCTCTGTAGCCATTCCTGGTGGTGTTTGTGCATATGTTTTCATCCTAAGTATTACTGTATGGCGCTACTTAATCGAATGTCTTGAGTAGATCCACATCTATTTTGCGGGTAGTGATTCACCAAGCCAGTCTATTAAATACCACACCCTGCTACATGAATGCTTTTATCTAATTTTGTTCTCTGCTAGCCAGTTGTTGTTAACTTATGGCTTTATTTCTATCGTAATATCAAGGTATGAGAATATGCAAACAAGTACTCCACTTGTTGCCAAAAATTTTGATTTCTATACCCTTGTAATATCTGTACATGCTTGTCACAACCTCTACATCAGGATGTCACCGGCTACTATTACGTAAACCACACCTTATCTACATTCCAATGACAAAATCTTTCAACCTTTATCCATAATCCATCTCTATTGACCTGTCTCTAACATAACAGGCATGCTGTTCTGGTCGTATTATGAAATGCCAATTTCTCGTCACATCTTTCAGTGTTGCTTAGCAGAACGATTTTGCTCATCAGTGTCCACTCTCCTAAATCTTGCCTTGCACATGTCTTCGGAAAATGCATTACAAGGATGTATATTTATTCCGATAGCCAGCTGTGAGTTAAGCATTCTTTTCTTGCCAAACAAGGTTAGCTTTTCCTTTGATACACAAGTTTAGTCGAGGTTTGGCTGCAATTAGTAATACTTTGATGCCATGGTGCAGGGGTTTTCCTGGAAGATGATTGGGTTTCTGTAATATACGCAATCAATCTCAATCACACGTTTCATTATAAACGCATGCATTATTATTATCCATTTGCTACCGTCCATTCAGCCCCTAACATCCATTTCTTCCTGGAAATGCAATGTTACAGCTTCTATCGTCAACCTTGATTGATATGACCCAACTATCAGTGTTATGCAATCATGCGAAGCACAAAGAATGTCTTCCTGTTACAGTGAGAACGAAGGTCATCACACCACATATCCGAAGCCTATTTTATTGGTGTCTTATCAAAGAGTTGTCTTCCGACATTGGCGATTCTTTCTTTCCTTCACTCCCCACAAATGATAGTTGTGAATGCCATACCCACTCATAAAAAGGTTTCCCACGCATTTCACTTAGCATTCAGCTCCATATTACGCACAAAAACTAATGTCTTCCAGAAAAGTTCTTTTCACTTCATCGACGCAAATTTCCAAGTACATATGCATGCAAGATACGAAAGCTCATTCTTCTGTTTGAAAGAAACATGAAAACTGGTCCTAACACAGCTCCTCATTTGAATTTGAGATCCGACCTACGCTCATCAAACAATTTCTTACACACACTCTCTCTCTCTCTCTCTCTCTCTCTCTCTCTCTCTACTCTCTGTTTTCCAATCTATATACTTATGTATCTCTTTGTTGCTTCAGTCTTTCTCTCTGCTATTCTTTCTTTCCTTCTGTTCCACACGGAATTTCTATTATATTAATGATTTCAAACATGTTCCATTGTGTTTCTAACCACATAAGTTAGAAATGTGAAACCTTTGAAGAAAACAAGTACCTACCTATGCACTGAAACCAGCTCTTCTGTTTTCGATGGATGTATAATTATTAGTCAGTAACATCGTTCTGCAGCGAAATGGTTCTCATTGATCAATATCCTATCAACTATTATCTCTATCATGTTTCAAGTTTTTCTCACCCGCAACTCATCATCAAATCAATCCAACCTTCATTCTTTCCATAAGCAATATAGACAACTTGCATAAACATTGCACTGGTTCCATGAACGATATCAACTCAAAAACTTCCAATCAAGCCATCAGAATTCTGTCACCTAAAATACAAGCACGTATACAAGATAGTATTCAAAAAATTACGTCTCTCCATCCCACCCTAAACATGAACAGAATACAACTAAACTACAACAATATTCATCGAACGTTTACTGGATTTCACCGTTATTGGGGATTTCTCTTGGCAAACGCAATCAGAAATCATAAAATACTTAAGAAAGCGTAAAGTTACACTTCACAGGAAGAAAATAATTAATTATGTTCAACAAACATATTTGAGACCCGTAATAAAGTACAGCATATATATATGCTGGTGCTGCATCTATTACACAAATAATAAGGTTTCGTCAAAGGATGTTTATTTATCTATCAGTCTATCTATGTATCTAAGGATGTACACTGGAATACACTGGAAGCATTGGCTATCCTGTTAATTCCAAACCACAGACGCCTGCTGTTATTTCTCGAACATTTCTTCCGCTTCATCTCATCTTCACTCAAGAAACCCCACATAACTAATTTTCCAATTTATCCTAGCATATCTCTGTCAACTTTTCACTCCCTGTGCTTTCGAATATCCTAAGTCCTTTCTATGCAGAAGATCTGCTTTCGAAGATTATCTGTCAACGATCTACATGTAGCTGTATATAAAAGACAATTAGACGTGTTGCTTTCTGAGGACCAGTGAACACCATTTATAATATCGCTTATCCCATCCTAGCAAATTACTGTTCATATACGATTGGTAGCATTGGTATTAGGTAAACTATATTTTTTTTACACTTCGAAAATCAAGAGGGGAAGAAAATTTATGGGCTTTGTACAAAAACATACGCGTGGAAGAAGGAAAAATGTTAATACCCTTCGGCTTTCATACGATATTAATGAAAAATTTATCTGCAACTATATTAGAGGAGATACTAGGAATATAAAAGAGAATGAGTGGAGACTGGAAAAGCATTGGAAAGAGAAGGAAAATGAGAGATAATATAAGAATAAATGGTGTGTTTATTGGTTAGGGAAAAGTAGAATGTGTATTAGTTAGAGGTTAGTGAGTTCGTAAACAACTCAGTAAACAACGTAATTTTAATTAATTAATTAAGATCTAATTCATTCAGATAATCTCACACCTTTAGATAATGCACTAAGAGTGCAATGTTAATTAATTAAAATTTCTTAGCTAAATCTATCAACAACTCTAGTGTCAACTTTAATACTATGTCTTGACGCAACCAACGTCCTAGAGTGATTTTTTCAATCTTATTCTTCCAGGTTTTCACGCCACTGTATGTTCCTCTCCTAATATAATAATGTGCGTAGTATATATATATATATATATTATAATATATAATATATATATATACATACATACAAACATACATACATATATATATATATATATATATATATTATATATATATATATATATATATATATTATAATATATAAATACATATATATATATAGTAAATATTAGGGAATAAATCCAAACTTACAGGGAAAAATCAGATTTAGGATTAAATCCAATTTTATATTATAAATATATTATATTATATTATATTAAATTAGAGATAAAACCACTATTAGGCAAATCAAACAATGAAAAACATAACCCAATACATAAAATTAATTAATTTATATCATTTTAAATATATATCAAAGGTATTAAAAGTTTAATAAAAGATAAAGAGTAAAACACTACGATCGTTTCATGGCTGTACAATTCGTAATAATTCGAGTTATGGTTATCTTCAGGTCAATTGAAATATCTAAAATATAAAAAATATAATCAGAAATATTTAAACAATATTTTTAAGATATAAAAAATATAATAATTTTACTTATAATAAACTCTATTATCAAACTAGAAACATAAAACTTAATAATTGATTATATCAAAATCGACTATAATGTTAAATATTAATTTTAATTTATAGTTAGGAAATTTAAGTTAGGAAACCCACCAATAATCTAATATCGACATTAGTCTATATCTAATTACATAAATATTTTAAAATGACTAATATATATAAATTATCAATGAAAATATATAAATGTAGATAAATATTAAGATCTAAAATACTCTCTATAAATAAATATATATGCACATATAATAAAAACTTAATAAATTAAGTTTTCATATTTAAAGATGAAATAGCTAATTTCAAAATACAAATAAACAAACTTAATCGAACTTTCGGAAATCTTATGTAAAATACTTATAGAAATAATCAATTCGTAGTAATATAGTATCGAATAAATACTATAAATACTATAAATATAATTATCAATGGGAATAACTAGCGAATATCAATTTAAAGAAATAACTAAGTTATGCTAATAAATGAGACATGGCCTGGACCAATCTTTAGTCGAAACATATCTAAGTTTATCAAAGTTTATCTAATTTAATTATAAATTTAACTCTACAATTAATACTATTAAAACATGTATATACAAAAGCCTAACTTAATACACCTCGTATGCTTGCTATCAAATAACAAATCTATCGCTGTAGTACATTACAAATAAACTTAAATTTAATATCTAATAATATAGAAAATTACAATAATTAGATCATTACATAAACCACGATATTTACATAAGGAAAATATTATTACACCAAAGACTTATACAATATTAAAATTTACAATTTGAAGATCTTAAATATAAATAAATACTTATCTTAGCAATGAACTAAAATTTTGAATCGGAAAACGTCTTTACAGCGTTTATAAGAATACTCGTGGAATTACGTTATTAGCAAAAAAAAATAAATAAATTGTTGAAGAATTCATTAAGCGTGAGGAACCTACGCTTTATCAATGAGATTGTGAATGGGAAAATTAATGGTTTATCATTGCAAATAGAATGAAGTACCAAATAAAGAATAAAATCTCTCTATACAATAATATTTATCAATAAAATAACTATGATAAATAATACTTAATACAAAATAAATTATATGATTTAAATGATTAAAAACCACTAATTATTAAATATATCCTAAAAATCTTATATGATTAATAAATATATACAAAAATTTATTTATATAGTAACCCCTCATCATACTATAAATTCTTTCCCATGCTCTCATAGTTATAAGCTAACATTAGTGATCAATAACAAATCTATAAATACTTATCAAAATTTGTAGTATAACTAAACATACGCATATATAAATATATAAAAAATATACATACATATACATATATATATACATATATATATGCATATATATATATATATACATACATATACATACACATATACACATACGTACACACATACATACATATACATATATACACACATATATACACACACATTCACACATACACATATGCACACACATACATACATGTACATACATACAATACTCAATATATACACATACACCTATATACACACACCCACACACACACACATAAATAATTTATATACATATACATATATATACACGCACATCAACATATATACATACACACACAACCACATATATCATATAATAAATACATATATAAATGTCTATATTCATACTACAATACAAAATAGAGGTAAATATTAAGTTGAATCTAAATAATTAATCTACTAATCTATACTTCTATATTAAATAAAATAGATTAAATAAACAACTAAATAAATCTATTTCAAATATAAAGAGATTACATACAAATAGATTAATATAACAAAAAGTATAATTTATCGAAGTTTTAACAGAAATATAACAAAATATATAAAATTGTAACTTACCAGACTCTATATTCAATTAATCATTAAATATTCATTAAAAATATATTTAGTAATAAAATATTTAGTAATAAAATGAACAGCTATATATAATCTAACTATAATTAAGAACAGAACCTAAATAACTAAAATAAACTAATATAATAAGTACTACAAATCACCTGCTATATTTTGAATACTATTACATAACACAACAAATATATATATAGGGAGATAGATAGATAGATAGATAGATAGATAGATAGATAGATAGATAGATTGATAGATAGATAATCATTACAAATTGCTGTAGGGAGCAGATCAAATCCGTTCAATTCACTTCCTATTGGCTGTTGCTGAGAGCTACATGGTGTTTTCCCCCGAATGTTGCACATCATGAAAAGTGCCATTTCTTCCAGAACACTTTTTATTTCGCCTTCGTATGGGGATTGTGACTTTGTTTCTGTACGCTCGCTTTACTTATGAATCATTGCTCAGCTTCTGTATTTGCGTTTTTTTTTTAGTGCATAATATTTCCTGTTTTTTGATGCTGACATGACTCCTGGGAGAACGATATCAGTCTGAATTTTTTTCTATGGCGCCCGTTGTCGCTTCAATTGAATGAGTAAAGCCCCTAATCTATGACGTTCGCAAAGAATATTTCTTCCCTTCCTCGAAATTACGTCGTCTTTACTTCTCTTGATGATAGCATTGCAAATTACTTACATTTGTTTTAAATGTTGTTCTCATTGTTGCTTGTAATGGAGCCAGCTGCTATCGCGCTCGCTCCTTAAACTATTATTATTGCTGCTCCTGCTGCTGGCACAATTATAGATGCCATTATGGCTACTGCTGATCACACTATTGTTCATGTTGGTTTCGTTATTGTTCAAGTTGGAGTTGTAACAACTCATGCTGATGTCAATGGTCTTGTTATTACTGAGGTCATTGTCATTGCTGTCGTTGTTTTGGTGGTGGTGGTGGTGGTGGTGGTAGTTGTGTTGTTGTTAGAGTTCTTTTGTTTTATAGTTTATTGTTTTATAGATTATGCTTTACTGTAAGCACAACCTCCTCACAATCCAGAACTGCTTATGGAAAGTGTGAGAGCCGTTTACTGGAAAAGGGATGAAGAAAATCAAACGCAGATTAAACTCACTCGTGACGTTTCAAACGCGTGTTCCACATATCATCCAAGTGATAAAAATAATAATAATAATAATAATGATAATGATAATGATAATGATAATAATAATAATAATAATGATAATGATAATAATAATAATAATAATAATAATAATGATAATGATAATGATAATGATAATAATAATGATGATGATGATGATGATAATAATCATAATAATAATAATAATAATGATAATGATAATAATAATCATAATAATAATGATAATGATAATAATAATCATACTTATAATGATAATGATAATGATAATAATAATAATAATAATAATGATAATGATAATGATAATAATGATAATAATAATTATTATTATAGTAATAATGATAATAATAATAATTATAATGGAGGAATTCCAACCAAGTTTCGTGATACGCTACCTCAACATCATCAGGAGGAACACGTCGGGTTTCGGCCCCTATTCCTCTACCGTTTCTGGAGGTGTCTTCAGCTTTGGTGTTGAGTGCGTTTTTTGCCCCTCTCTCTTTTTTTTTCCTTGACATTTTGGCTTTGGTGTCTCCTATGCAGCGTCAACGAATGTCAACGGGTGAATGACCATCCTGTCAAACCTTCCGCTAAATACTCGCTGGTAGGCTCCAGCAGGCAACACCAGTTAACTGTCATGTGACACTATCTAAGCTTCAACTGACCATTGGAGGGGAAGGACGTATAGTTTTGGTCCGCGCCTTCTCTAAACCTGCCTTCCAGCAGCGTCGTGTTACCTTCACTTCCAGCAGTCAGAGCCGACTATCTGTTTAGTGGTACAATCTTCCGAACCGCGAAGCGGGCGTGCAATGAATGAAATCACTCCCTTGGCCTACTTATCAATCAGCAACGCTGCTTAAGTGCCAGCCAGCCTCACCCAGCAATGTTATTTCCCAGTTGGCATGTTATGGCTATCGAACCATTTTGGGTCTTCTTGTTTCAGCCATATATATATATATAATATATATATATATATATATATATATATATATATATAAGGAGATAAATAAAAATATATGCATACATACAAACATATATGTACATACCTACATCTACATGTATATATACATGCATATATAAATAATTATACGGAAGTACAGGACATCACAATAAGACGTAGAACAGAAAAAGCCAAAAAACAAAAACAAGAGAAACGGAAAACGAAAACAAATACAGGACAGGTACACAAGGACCAAACCCCCGTCATCAGCTGTCGCTAGAGGAGTCAGGCATGTTTCGAAGGCATAACAGAACACTAATCCAATAGGCCTTCCTGCGAGAGAATTAAAATAAAATTTCAAGCAGCGGGGCACAATGAGTACGAACACAAACAAGACGTAACAATAAGACTGCAAAATTAAAATACATGTACAAAAACAAACACAAGAGGACGAACGAAAAAGCCTTTTTTCTGGCATAGACAAACAATAAAACTGCAAAAATAAAAATACATGTACAAAAAGTACAATTAGTTACAAAACGAGAAAATAACAAGAATACTATACAGGAAATTAACCACACAAGGGGACGAACGAAGAAGCCTTTTTGCTGGCAAGGACGAAAGTGTAGTAGCAGCGCGTGGAGGCAGTCTTTTCAATAGTGGTAACCACGTGTAAAGGAATTTTGTTTTATAGGCAAGGAAGAGGGAAGGAGGAGGGGGACACGCGGCGAAGAGAGAGGAGGGGGTGGAGAAAGATTGAAGAGGTTAAAGCAAAGGGAGAGAGTACCGCATCTTCAATATAATAATATTAATATAAAAAAAGGGGACCAAGAAGTGGATCGGAACGACGAATCGGAACGAACCTGATGCGGGGCGCTGTCAGACAATAAGGAGATAAATAAAAATATATGCATACATACAAACATATATGTACATACCTACATCTACATGTATATATACATGCATATATAAATAATTATACGGAAGTACAGGACATCACAATAAGACGTAGAAACAGAGACCAAAACACAAAAACAAGAAAACGGAAAACGAAAACCAAATACAGGACAGGTTACACAAGGACAAAACCCCCGTCATCAGCTGTCGCTAGAGGAGTCAGGCATGTTTCGAAGGCATAACAGAACACTAATCCAATAGGCCTTCCTGCGAGAGAATTAAAATAAAATTTCAAGCAGCGGGGCACAATGAGTACGAACACAAACAAGACGTAACAATAAGACTGCAAAAATAAAAATACATGTACAAAAACAAACACAAGAGACGAACGAAAAAGCCTTTTTTCTGGCATAGACAAACAATAAAACTGCAAAAATAAAAATACATGTACAAAAAGTACAATTAGTTACAAAACGAGAAAATAACAAGAATACTATACAGGAAATTAACCACACAAGGGGACGAACGAAGAAGCCTTTTTGCTGGCAAGGACGAAAGTGTAGTAGCAGCGCGTGGAGGCAGTCTTTTCAATAGTGGTAACCACGTGTAAAGGAATTTTGTTTTATAGGCAAGGAAGAGGGAAGGAGGAGGGGGACACGCGGCGAAGAGAGAGGAGGAGGGGGTGGAGAAAGATTGAAGAGGTTAAAGCAAAGGGAGAGAGTACCGCATCTTCAATATAATAATATTAATATAAAAAAAGGGGACCAAGAAGTGGATCGGAACGACGAATCGGAACGAACCTGATGCGGGGCGCTGTCAGACAATAAGGAGATAAATAAAAATATATGCATACATACAAACATATATGTACATACCTACATCTACATGTATATATACATGCATATATAAATAATTATACGGAAGTACAGGACATCACAATAAGACGTAGAAACAGAAAAAGCCAAAAAACAAAAAACAAGAAAACGGAAAACGAAAACCAAATACAGGACAGGTTACACAAGGACAAAACCCCCGTCATCAGCTGTCGCTAGAGGGTCAGGCATGTTTCGAAGGCATAACAGAACACTAATCCAATAGGCCTTCCTGCGAGAGAATTAAAATAAAATTTCAAGCAGCGGGGCACAATGAGTACGAACAACAAACAGACGTAACAATAAGACTGCAAAATTAAAATACATGTACAAAAACAAACACAAGAGGACGAACGAAAAAGCCTTTTTTCTGGCATAGACAAACAATAAAACTGCAAAAATAAAAATACATGTACAAAAAGTACAATTAGTTACAAAACGAGAAAAAACAAGAATACTATACAGGAAATTAACCACACAAGGGGACGAACGAAGAAGCCTTTTTGCTGGCAAGGACGAAAGTGTAGTAGCAGCGCGTGGAGGCAGTCTTTTCAATAGTGGTAACCACGTGTAAAGGAATTTTGTTTTATAGGCAAGGAAGAGGGAAGGAGGAGGGGGACACGGGCGAAGAGAGAGAGGAGGAGGGGGTGGAGAAAGATTGAAGAGGTTAAAGCAAAGGGAGAGAGTACCGCATCTTCAATATAATAAATTAATATAAAAAAAGGGGACCAAGAAGTGGATCGGAACGACGAATCGGAACGAAACTGATGCGGGGCGCTGTCAGACAATAAGGAGATAAATAAAAATATGCATACATACACAAACATATATGTACATACCTACATCTACATGTATATATACATGCATATATAAATAATTATACGGAAGTACAGGACATCACAATAAGACGTAGAAACAGAAAAAGCCAAAAAACAAAAACAGAAAACGGAAAACGAAAACCAAATACAGGACAGGTTACACAAGGACAAAACCCCGTCATCAGCTGTCGCTAGAGGAGTCAGGCATGTTTCGAAGGCATAACAGAACACTAATCCAATAGGCCTTCCTGCGAGAGAATTAAATAAAATTTCATATATATAGGGTGATTCGCTAGCCTCTGCACGCATTTGTTTTTCTCCTTGTTTTCTCTCGTGTTTCTTTTCTATGTATCTTTCTGTTGAAGAGCGTAGGCTCGAAACGTAAAAGACTTATTTTATTTATGTTCCTGAGCGCCATACTAATACAATTGTTTGTTTGTATTTCACCTGCCTTCGTCTTTGTTTATTTTTATGAAGCTTCCCGTTATATATATATATATATATATATATATATATATATATATTATATATAAATAGATGTGTATACACAAAGTATAGAAGGTAGAAGATGTCTTATATAGCTACAAAACTATAAAAAACAAACCAGCATAGTACTACAGAAATACCTACATCAAAAGTAAGGAAAACTAATACAAATAGCTACAAAACAAGAAGAAAACAAAAAGTTGTTTTCAGTTTGTAAGGAAGCTGACAAATGCAGAAAAGAATCATAGTGCCTAACATTTATGAAAAAAAATTTGAATAAAAAGAAGAAACGACAAAGCTGTAAAACAACTGAAAACTAAACTAAGACTGGAACAGCAACGTATCGTGAAAAACAATGGCAAGAAAAGAAGCTTCGTTGCAAGAACTGGATTAAAATATAGAAAAAGGACTTAGACAATGCAAAATCCCAAAAGTGGCCGAGAAAAGCTCAGGACGCGAAACGGAGACTGACAAATGTTTAATTGCAGCACAACATCAAACCTTCCCACCAGAAATTACCAAAACCATGTAATGAAAAGAGATACAACTAACTGCGGAATATGTGGAGATGGACAAGGAACAATAAACCATATTGTCTCTGGCTGATATGGAATATATTCACAGACACGACAGATATAGTCGCAGGAGTGGCTGTGTGGTAGGTAGCTTGTTTACCAACCACACGGTTCCGGGTTCAGTCCCACTGTGTGGCACCTTGGGCAAGTGTCTTCTACTATAGTCTCGGGCCGACCAAAGCCTTGTGAGTGGATTTGGTAGACGGAAACTGAAAGAAGCCTGTCGTATATATGTATATATATATGCGGGTTGTGTGTTTGTGTGTCTGTGTTTGTCCCCCTAGCATTGCTTGACAACCGATGATGGTGTGCTTACGTCCCCGTCACTTAGCGGTTCGGCAAAAAGAGACCGATAGAATAAGTACTGGGCTTACAAAGAATATTTGCTCGAATAAAGGCGGTGCTCCAGCATGGCCGCAGTCAAATGACTGAAACAAGTGAAAGAGAAAAGAGAGAGAGAGAGAGAGAGAGAGAGAGAGAGTTGGGACGTGTATACACTGGATGGTGTGCCAACACTACGGCGTAACAACAGGAAAAAAGATGGTATAGGCATATGCCAGAAAAGGTCACAGAGAATGAAGAAGCAACCGTACTTTGGGATATGCCAATACACACATATAGAGAAATTAAGGCAAATAACATCAAGGAAAAAAATGTCTAATCGATGTATCAATGCCAACTGATGTCAATAATAAACGGAGAAACTTCCAAAATACAAAGATCTGGAAATAGAAGTAACTCGAATGTGGAGTCTAAAAACAGAAACAATCCCTATCATAGTGGGTGCATTAGGTATGATAAAAAGAATATTCAGACAAATTGATAACAAAAAACACCAGGACTTACAACTATATATAACATACAGAAAATAGCACTACTAGACACACGTCCTACGTAAAACACTTTCAATACAGTAAAAATGAGAGAATCATAACAAACCACTGCACATACTTAAGACTCACAGATCTACGCTCGGTAGTGCAATGATAGCACGGGATAAAAATAAGACTACAGAATAATAATAATAATAATAATAATAATGATAATAATAATAATAATAATAATAATAACAATAATAATACCAATAAAAACAATAATAATAATAATAATAATAATAACAATAATAATAATCCTTTCTACTGTAGGCACAAGGCCTTGAGATTTTTTGTGGGAAGTGTGGATTACAGCGACTCCAGCACTCGACTCCGAAAGGATGAACGTTAAAATCGATCACGGCAGAATTTGAACTCAGAACGTAGTGACGGGGAAAATACCGGTACGCATTTTGTCCAGCGTGCTAACGACTCTGCTAGTTCGCTGCCTTAATAATAACAGTAACTACAACAACAACCACGGCAATAATAACTATTACTTAAAATTTTTGTCACAAGGGCAGCTTGGTGGACGTGGGATGGTACGGTTACATCGACGCCAGTGTTCGACTGGTACATATTTTATTGCTCCGATAGGCGAAAGGCCGCTAAGTATTTCCCCGGCTTGCTCACGACTCTAACAGCTCGCCGTCTTAATAATAACAATAATAAGCCTAAAATTTGATTATATCGACCCCAGTGCTTCACTGGTACTTCAATTATCAAATCCGAAAAGATGAATGGCAAAGTCAATCTCTGTGGAATTTGAACTCAGAACGTAGCGGCAGACGAAATACCTATTTCTTTACTACCTACAAGAGACTAAACACAGAGAGAACAAACAAGGACAGACAAACGGATTAAGTCGATTACATCGATTCTAGTACGTAACTGGTACTTAATTTATCGACTCCGAAAGGATGAAAGGCAAAGTCGACCTCGGCGAAATTTGAACTCAGAACGTAAAAGACAGACGAAATACCGCTAAGTATTCCGCCCACCGGGCTAACGTTTCTGCCAGCTCGCCGCCTTAAGTATATATATATATTATTTTGCTGTGCGAGCGCATAACATAGATTAGTGGAGTTCAAATTCCGCCGAGGTCGACTTTGCCTTTCATCCTTTCGGAGTCGATAAATTAAGTACCACTTACGTACTAGAATCGAAGTAATCGACTTAATCCGTTTGTCTGTCCTTGTTTGTTCTCTCTGTGTTTAGTCCCTTGTAGGTAGTAAAGAAATAGGTATTTCGTCTGCCGCTACGTTCTGAGTTCAAATTCCACAGAGATTGACTTTGCCATTCATCTTTTCGGATTTGATAATTGAAGTACCAGTGAAGCACTGGGGTCGATATAATCAAATTTTAGGCTTATTATTGTTATTATTAAGACGTACTGG